>NC_092354.1:34599398-34899398 GCF_963676685.1 Mytilus edulis
AGGTCCTAGACCCATGGGGTCTTCAGCAATGACATTGGGGACTAATGACCTTGACACAGGTCAAAAGGTCAAAGGTCAAGGTCATGTCCTATATAGCGAATTATGTGTTTCTGACCTAATTTAAAGGATTTTCAGTGTGTTTTAAACATTTTCAGTGTGTTTTAAAGCTTTTTAAGGTTGACCTTGAACTTTGACCTTACCACTTTTTAGTCGATATCTCAAAAACGAATGTACTTACAGAAATAATAAACAGTGAAAAATGTTTAGGTGACTGAGGCACATCTTTTTTACATTTTGACCGAAAGTATTTGACACATTCTTAAGGGGCATAACCCCCGTTAACGGTTTCTGAAAAGGTAAAATTAGCCTAAACTCTTGAACAAAAAGTCCTAGACCCATGGGGTCTTTTACAATGACATTGGGGACTAATAACCTTGACAAAGGTCACAAGGTCAAAGGTCAAGGTCATGTCCTATATAGCGAATTATGTATTTTTGACCTAATTTAAAGGATTTTCAGTGTATTTTAAAGCTTTTCAGTACATTCGACGTCTATTGGAACATGTATTTTACATTACAAAAGGAAAGACCTCTCAATTGTTCAAGAACAATTGACATTTTAATTATATCTGTATTTCTATTGTATGTTTCTCTGTTAACTTGTATTTAGTTTTTGGAGAATAAAGTATCTATATATTTAATAAAAATTCAAATGACTGAAATAGACATAATGATTGATGGGTTATAAATTATTAAACAATGGTTTGTTATAATTAAAAGTCTTAACATTTTAAACTGTTTCAAGCCCATTCCTTATGATAAAAAAAATAAAGTGAACTAATCTAAATAGTTGATTAATTACAGATGATTATTGAAAATTTATCCAAAAAAGTATGAATGACTGGATATTATCCATATTATCATGTTTATTTTGTTTGTGAGAAAATTATGTAATTATGGTTGACATTTAATACTTATATTTTTAACCCGGTGGTATGATATATTTTTAACCCGGTGGTATGATAGCCTATCTTCAAATGTGTGACATTTTTAATATTCATTAGACATTTCTTGACATTAGACTTCGTTCATGTCAAGAGCATTGAGGAAAAATATGTATCTATAACATTGTGAATTCAGCTGCAAATATGTGAATATTCCTTCGCAGCGATGTTAAGGCGATTTACACAAGATATGTTCAGGGGCAGATAACCCCGTAGGGACCCCATTATGTATTCATATATTCATCAATGGCGGAGTTCTGCGTCTATCGATGAAAATGTATGAAATCAAATTACATACATGCCTGTTAACTAAAAACGGCTATTAATATGATGTAATTTATTTATCGAAATACAATTACTGTATGATTGTGCTTGGATTATTATGGAAACAGTTACAATAGCTGTTTTTCTAGGCGAGATTGTCGGCTTTTGAACCCTGCGGATCAACCAATGAGAAGGTGATCGACGTCAAATAGATGTTTGCAGTTTGCAGAATGGAAAGAAATTTGCAGCGAAAATAATTTTCACTTCTACGTTAAAATCTAACCAGAAAAGTAAATGTGAGCCACAAGACATGTATTTATTATGAATCATATGTTTCTTGTTGTTTCTCATTCGCCCCAGAGGGCGAAAAACTGTATACTATTAGATAAAAACGAGTTCAATGAGGGCAAGCATGATATACACGTGGTCAAAACAAACCAAGACTGCTACAAATATCTGAAAGGAGTAGGTCCGGTAATATCAATGGTAATTCATGTCAGCTCAGATTCAGAAATGTTTTGTTTTTGCAGACGAACTATGTTTGCAGCAAACAATTAAAGGAGATATTCCTTTCGTTTACAAAATACCTGACCAACCACAGTTTTCGTTCATGGGAAACTAATAAAATATTTAAATAATGTGTGTGTATTTATAAACGACATTATTTTGTTGGTATCTGTGTCAGAACGTTTTGTAATATTAAAGATGTGCCGTACCAGTCGACGTTAGCGGCGTTTTGTTTACATAGTTCTCAAGCAGGGTCACGCTTGATAAGGTGGAGGAATAAATTGTTCCTGTAACAAGCAAGGTGGGGCCTAACGTATAATTTGTACACCTGTGTGATTTTTTTACGTTGTTTAAGTCTGTATGCTTGCCTATAGTTGCCTACTTGTACTTGTTTGGCTTTATAAATATTTTGATATGAGCGTCACTGATCAGTCTTATGTCCCTTTGGTATCTTTCGTTCCTCTTTTTTGTAGACGAAACGCGCGTCTGGCGTACTACATTCTAATCATGGTACCTTTGATAACTATTATTCATTTGAACTTCAGGAGGATACAGTCTCGTTGGAAATCATACCACAACTCCTGCACATCAGTTTATGGCTCGTTGATTTGCATAAATTATATGTTTTGTTATTGCCCTTTAAGTTCAATATTTGCATCACACTACTGGCATTACAAAAATGTGACACATATCACTGAGTCAACAGTCTATTTGCACCCTTTAGATTGATCGATTGATTGTTGGTTGCTTTACGACGCATTAGCACAAGGCTATATCGCGTTGAGCGCTAATTAGAATATTTTTACAATTTAAAGCATATTTTGAAAATAAGACAAAAAGTCCTCCAATATACTAAAATTCTAGACTAAAGCAAATTGGAAAGTTATAGTACAAAGAAAAGGGACAGAAATTATGACTTTCGGAGTTGTTAATTGGGCTAATTCAAACGTTGAAATTTATTTTAAACGAAGATCAGATGTTAGCACTACATATATTGATTTTGCAGAGCAGTAAGTAAAGGTAAATTTTCAAAGACTATCAGTTAAAACTGAAGAACAATTTCTAGACCAGATGTATGAAATTGGTGCAGAAGAAAAGGGGTTGAAAATTTGAACAGCCAGGTTCACAAATCTATCTCTTTCAGCAATGGAAACCTTTAAAGAAATTAATAAACCAAATTTAGTAAACGATAATGTGAAATGCCTAGGGTCTAAAAGACCAAAATCACAGGAGCCACTTTCAATTTATTAACACATTGAGAAAGAAAGACTAACGATAGCAGATGGGCATTCAAACTCGTAATTTGAAAATACACTGACAACGCCATAGCTATAAAAATGAAAAAGACAAATAGTATACATGACACAACATAGAAAACTCTAGAATTAGCAAAACGAACCCCACCAAAAACAAGAGGTGATCTCATGATCTCCGGAAGGGTAAGAAGTTCCTGCTCCACATGTGGCACCCGTCGTGTTGCTTGTTATAACAAATCCGGAAAATATTCTTATTCGGAATGTCACATTCATTAAAGGGAAGGGGATTGTAGTTACTACGTAAGGAACATATCATATATCATTTGTAAAACGGTTATTAGTTAATACTCCGGTAAGCCAAACAAGTGCAAAGAGTACATTGAGGACCCAAAATTCTAAAATGTTGTGCCAAATACTGGAGAAGTTATATAGGCAGCCACTAATAAATTACTTCTAATATCAGTGGTAGTAGTACTTAACACCTATCACACTATCTGCCAGACGTGTCATCAACTGCCTATTCTTGGTTTCCTCGCTAGTGGGCTACGTGACATCAATACAGAATGAAGCAGTTGATATCTATCTAAATTGAATTCGTATCACTTTCAATCACAGCAGCTGCAGATTTCCTCTTGTGCTTTCTAAGACCTCTTTTAAGAAGGGGTACATACGTGCACACCGGTTCTTTTCCAATGAAAGAGAAGGACACACGCAACAATTGACTATATGGTCACCCAATTATTTTGCTGTGGAAAACCAATCCCCACAGGACAGGACCTCTGTAATTCGAAAAATTTGCTGGTGTTGTCACGAGATCCCCCAATAAAGTGCACAGGTAAATTAAAAAAAAAATGATAAAAATCGTGTTTCCCTAATTCCCTAGGTGATTCAACGAGTCTTGTGGTTAAATTGAGAATGACATTTTTGTTTGTGGTTTCACGATAGACTTGGAACTGGGGATCGTCGTGTGATCACAATCTGTTGCATATGGCGCATTAGAGACAAATATCAAAATAGTAGTCAGCTTCATGTCTGAAAACATAGTTCGAAGCGAAAAGAACAGTACAAAGAGTTCAAGCAAGCTTCTCAACCACGCAACTACAAGATGGCTCACCTTAGAAACCTGTGTTGACCGCACCCTTCATCACTGGCCAGATTTCACCAGTTACTTCAACACCCACTGTTTTTGTTTGTCATTGTTTGTATTTACTAACAAGCCTTTTCCATTTCGAAATGCCCAAGACCACCTCTGAAACATAAACAATTGTAAATGTAATCCCATCATAACATGGTTACAAGAATTGTCAAGTCTGATTATTTGTACGTCTCTTTTTAAAAAAATGGTTAGTTGGTGGAACATGTTCTTAACTTTAAAACATCAGTCAAAAATTAAAGTCATCAATCAAAAAATTTGCATTCGCCATTATAAGCTGATTGGCTTTTATAACAAAAATTTTATCAGATATTTGTTGAAGGTCACATTCATGACATTTAAATTTAAATCAGAAAAAGGCCAAATTTAATACAAGAGTGGCTCTTATAATTTCCTGTGACATATTATTGATTCCGACATTTATTATTGTCTTTTGTTTTGTGTATGTTTCAGGAAAGAGCATTTTCCGATCTTAGCTGTATTTGGTACAATTCTTTTTGGAAAATGACGCTGTCAGCGGCATGTTTCCGATACTATTGACCTGAACTTCGATTACATTTCGTATTTACTATTTTACATACTAACTGGAATCTGCTTGTATTCATTATTGTGAAGTAATCAACCAGGAACCAGTTTACATACTTTATTTACAGAATAAAACATTATGACCTGTGCATATGTTTATTGTTACCACAATGGTATTTTGAGCTTTCCCTTTGTTATATTTTTCATATTTATTCAAGCTTTCGCTTTTATCTACTTAATAAACAAATAGATCCGTTTTGACAGGGTTCTTGACTTTTCACACAAATGATCAGCAATCGCTAGACACAATAGTTCTAAAAAATGTCAGCCTTTCTTACCATTTCAACTTAACAACCATTAAAAAGTATTAATCGGAATCATCTTGACATCTATTGGATAGAAACATTCGCATCAGAATCAATATCAGTGTCGCAATTCTCATTGTCGTCGTCCTTTCGTTCTATCGTAACACTCTTTACGTCATCGAACAGAGAATAGTTACCTTTACCATTGTACTTGATAATCTCTTATGGTTCTCTATATCTCAGTTGTTGTACGGTAGCCATACCTGCCTTTCTCCTGAAGTTTGAAATAGCACTTTTCCCCTACAAGTAAAAACACAAAAATACTGAACTTCGAGGAAAAATCAAAAAGGAAAGTCCAAAATCTAAAGGCAAAATCAAAAGTCCAAACGTATCAAACGAATGGATAACAACTGTCATATTCCTGACTTGGTACAGACATTTTCTAATGTAGAAAATGGTGGATTGAACCTGGTTTTATAGCTAGCTAAACCTCTCACTTGTATGACAGTCGCATCAAATTCCATTACATTGTCAACGATGCATGAACAAAATAAACATACTCAAGAGTGAAAATGTCAAAAATAGGGGCACAGCAGTCAGTATTGTGTTATCATCTTAATCTCTTTAAAAACAACAAATGTAAACGAAGAAGCACAAAAAGGCATACATTAAATTTAAAATACTCATTTTGCTTATCTTATACGACTTTATGAAAAGTCTACCCGTAAAGGATGGAATAAGGTACAGTTTAGTCTCCACTTTGTGTCTTACGTGATAACTTTCTTTTTGCTTTTGTTGAGCCTTTTTTACGTTCTTTAACACATCTTTGCTTATTTTGTCCTTAATTTTAATCATCTTATTAACTGCGCCTTCTATATCTTGTTCATCGTGATTAGAATGTGTGTTTTTAGATGCAGATTCATTTGGTAAGACTGGTTGTCTCATGAACATACACAAACAAAAAAGGGTGAGTATTGGATGTAGTGGTGCTTCGATGTTCTGTAATGAAAAAGGGCTTTCTCTAAATAGTTATCAAAAGTACCAGGATTATAATTTTATACGCCAGACGCGCGTTTCGTCTACATAAGACTCATCAGTGACGCTCAGATCAAAATAGTTGAAAAGCCAAACAAATACAAAGTTGAAGAGCATTGAGGACCCAAAATTCCCAAAAGTTGTGCCAAATACGGCTAAGGTAATCTACTCCTGGGGTAAGAAAATCCTTAGTTTTTCGAAAAATTCAAAAGTTTTGTAAACAGAAAATTTATAAAAATGACCATATGATTGATATTCATGTCAACACCGAAGTGCTGACTACTGGGCTGGTGATACCCTCGGGGACGAAACGTCCACCAGCAGTGGCATCGACCCAGTGGTGTAAATAGTTATCAAAAGTACCAGGATTATAATTTTATACGCCAGACGCGCGTTTCGTCTACATAAGACTCATCAGTGACGCTCAGATCAAAATAGTTGAAAAGCCAAACAAATACAAAGTTGAAGAGCATTGAGGACCCAAAATTCCCAAAAGTTGTGCCAAATACGGCTAAGGTAATCTACTCCTGGGGTAAGAAAATCCTTAGTTTTTCGAAAAATTCAAAAGTTTTGTAAACAGAAAATTTATAAAAATGACCATATGATTGATATTCATGTCAACACCGAAGTGCTGACTACTGGGCTGGTGATACCCTCGGGGACGAAACGTCCACCAGCAGTGGCATCGACCCAGTGGTGTAAATAGTTATCAAAAGTACCAGGATTATAATTTTATACGCCAGACGCGCGTTTCGTCTACATAAGACTCATCAGTGACGCTCAGATCAAAATAGTTGAAAAGCCAAACAAATACAAAGTTGAAGAGCATTGAGGACCCAAAATTCCCAAAAGTTGTGCCAAATACGGCTAAGGTAATCTACTCCTGGGGTAAGAAAATCCTTAGTTTTTCGAAAAATTCAAAAGTTTTGTAAACAGAAAATTTATAAAAATGACCATATGATTGATATTCATGTCAACACCGAAGTGCTGACTACTGGGCTGGTGATACCCTCGGGGACGAAACGTCCACCAGCAGTGGCATCGACCCAGTGGTGTAAATAGTTATCAAAAGTACCAGGATTATAATTTTATACGCCAGACGCGCGTTTCGTCTACATAAGACTCATCAGTGACGCTCAGATCAAAATAGTTGAAAAGCCAAACAAATACAAAGTTGAAGAGCATTGAGGACCCAAAATTCCCAAAAGTTGTGCCAAATACGGCTAAGGTAATCTACTCCTGGGGTAAGAAAATCCTTAGTTTTTCGAAAAATTCAAAAGTTTTGTAAACAGAAAATTTATAAAAATGACCATATGATTGATATTCATGTCAACACCGAAGTGCTGACTACTGGGCTGGTGATACCCTCGGGGACGAAACGTCCACCAGCAGTGGCATCGACCCAGTGGTGTAAATAGTTATCAAAAGTACCAGGATTATAATTTTATACGCCAGACGCGCGTTTCGTCTACATAAGACTCATCAGTGACGCTCAGATCAAAATAGTTGAAAAGCCAAACAAATACAAAGTTGAAGAGCATTGAGGACCCAAAATTCCCAAAAGTTGTGCCAAATACGGCTAAGGTAATCTACTCCTGGGGTAAGAAAATCCTTAGTTTTTCGAAAAATTCAAAAGTTTTGTAAACAGAAAATTTATAAAAATGACCATATGATTGATATTCATGTCAACACCGAAGTGCTGACTACTGGGCTGGTGATACCCTCGGGGACGAAACGTCCACCAGCAGTGGCATCGACCCAGTGGTGTAAATAGTTATCAAAAGTACCAGGATTATAATTTTATACGCCAGACGCGCGTTTCGTCTACATAAGACTCATCAGTGACGCTCAGATCAAAATAGTTGAAAAGCCAAACAAATACAAAGTTGAAGAGCATTGAGGACCCAAAATCTAAAAACAAATTCCAATCTTCTCCATTTTTATCAAACATTTTATTAAGCATGTTTTTCAAAGTGATTGAACTTCTACATATGGCAACCTAATTTAGTAGTACACACTAATGTTATATTAAAAATTTAATTCATATATATCATTGTATAAATTGGGTTATGACATCATGCGAATGACAAACATTAAACTGGGAAGTATATAAAGGGGATCTTATGACAGAGATATTATAAATAAGTGATATAATATGCTCACACTATTTAGAAATAAATGGAACGATAAAAAGTCAAAAGAAAATCTAGGTCTATGTTAATTAACAGAGCATTAACAAAGTTTTTAACTTCCGCACTACTAAGTCAAGATGATGTAAAAAAAAAAACCTCACTGATCATGTAACAACTGCTCTCAAAAATCTAAAGTTGGACACAAAAAATACAGATGGCTTTAGCAGAGCTTGAAAGTTGTTACTTGAGGTAGTCAATGTGGCAATAATTGAAAAGGGATGTTTTCAGATTGATTGGTTTTACCCTCACTGGGAGGCTGATTATTATTTTGCAAATAATTTGCATATTAATATAACTGGACAAAATTAATAGTCAGGCTTTACAAGTATAATGTAACCTGAGGGTTCCACTACGGCTTACCTTTTTGAAACACACAACATTATTATCCCATATTTATCTCCCCTAAAAAATATCCATTTACAATTTTTTTAGGAAATTCAAATAAAAGAGAATATATATTGAAATATGGATTAATGACACTATGATTTGGTAGTAATTTTACACTTTGTTTTTAAAATATGTTTTGTTTATAGGTTATTGTTAACGTTTTTCTTTTTTAATTATTTCTTAGATTGAAGACTAAAAGGGGGAATAATTCATGAACTTGAAAGATTTTGTAACAACAAGTATTATTTTTGTTTTATAGTTATTATCTATGAGGAATTAATATAATTCAATTATCCTTTTGAGTATTTCATTCATCTATCAAGATAGATCAAACCATTTCAAAACTTTTAATTTCAGATTGACAACTTTGTTTTTATTAGAATCTGCTGTTGAATAACCAGTCAACGTTAGCAAAGCTTGTATAAAGGTATGTACACCTGTTATCATAGGCAGTATTTTAGCATTTCATTGGTCAATAATTATTGCTGTTTTTGTATCTTTTTTTGTTTAAATCTTGCTTTAAAATTTACATGCTTGGTATAATTCTTTATATACATGTAGTTATTCTTTCTAAGTCAGCTTGTTATGGATTGCCATGCCTTTGTAATGGTTTGCATGTTACTGATTTTGCTTTATACATGTACATGTTATATATTGTGCTATTATAGTATTTTATATGAACTTTCAGGAGAGTTATTTTAAAACAAAATGCTTAAAATGAAATAGCAAATTTGGTAAAAAAAATATTTACACATCCAATCAGATTTTGAACTGTCATAGTTACTAACAGTATCGTAAAAGAGTCGTATGAAAAAGTTAATGAGAATGGAAAAAAATTATATTCAGTGTTGTGTGAAATGGCAATGAAAAAAACAGATAATGTTAACTTCAAAGACTTTCAAAGTTTTGTAAAATTGTGTGAAAAGATTGGTTCACTACACGAAAGGATTGAGAAATGCCAGAAAATATGAAAGTTTTAATAACTTAATGCAGGCTGAATTTAGATTCCCTAAATCTAGACCATAACTAATTAAAATGAAATCAGACACCGCATTTTAGAGGGAATGTTCATGATTAATTCCCCACCATTAGGTCATCACCAAAATTTTGAATCATATTCAGATTTTTTATTTAAAAGATGGGTCATAAATTTTCAGCGTCACTATGCAGCAGATGAAGTCCATGTTATATTTGACCATCCTTCTCGTCATGGTTCATGTCCAAAAGATATTGAAAGAAGAAGAAGAGACAACAAAATAATTAATATATCTTCATTTGTTTCCATATTTGATGAATCTCCTATACCAACCAATTGGAATGAATTTTTAAGCAATCGCCAAAACAAACGTTCACTCGTTAATTATTTATTCTATGCAAAACTTGATAATTTCAGATGTAGTAAAGGATGGCGATTTGGCAGAAACATGACAGATACGGCGGTCAAAGTTTACAATGGAAAAGATTTTTTACTGACGAAGCACCAACTGGCATAGCTCTTGGGGTCAATGACATACGCAAGCCCCCGACTATGACAAGGTTAGTGATCCACCGAGAGGGGGGCATGTTTTGAAGATAAGTTGAACGCCGCAAAACTTCTGACATTAATGTTTGTGTTATTATATCTTTTAATTCGAAAATAATATTTTGAAAAATAATTAACCTTAATGTTCAGTGATATAATTTAAACATACGGTCTTCTTACTTAAGTTTATTTTCATACTTTTTCCTTTTTAAACTAATTTTAGGTCTTTAGGATGGGAGAGTGTACGGCTATTGGTTTTACTTGATATGTTATTCATATTTAAACCATTGGGTATTATACAACCAACCGGAAGTTAAACAAAGTACTCGTGTGGCTATGTTGTGACTTCTTCAGCTAACGATACGAGCTTTCTTTCTGGGCGCTTGACAAACATGAGCGTTTTTCAGCGGGGTGAAACATATTACTCATGGAACCGATAAATGAGGCTACGGAAATGGTAAAAAATCTGCGAGAAGGGAGTAGTGCAAGTGGTGCGGGAATCCCCATTGTCGTTAAAAAAAGTTTTCACAAGAAAAGATGATTAGTAAGTTATAATACGTCCCCTCATCACCAGACATGGCAAATATGACTCATTCAGATCATCGTTCTAGTGACAATAGCAATATTACACATATACAGCCATGTGCAGTTCTCCTTAAAGACATGTTTTTTTTAATGACACAGTACAACACTGTCTCATTTCGAAATGTGAGACCAAACGTTGCACAACTTGTGTGCAATTTGAATTACAGATGCCGAATTCACTAGCAATTTGACCAAGAAGTCATATTTTACCAGAAGTTACGATGATCTGAATTGTAAATCAATAAATGTCGTCTACGGATTAGAGTGCATCAGTGAAACGAAAGGAAGGCTGAACAAACGTATGTGCGGTCATAGATCAGACATTAACCTCAATGCTAACGACATTCTATACCAGCATTTCAATCATTCCATCGTTTCTATGACAGTTCGCATTATCGAAAAGATATACCATAGCTCTAACAATCTTATCTTTCAACGACTCTCCGTAGACAAAAAGATGACTACTGGATAAGACAATTGGGAGCTGCGACACCTTATGGTTGCAATAACAAAATTGATGGTATAGGTATTCTATCTAGTCTTTCGTGTAA
The DNA here is from genome assembly GCF_963676685.1 of Mytilus edulis. Classification (NCBI taxonomy): domain Eukaryota; kingdom Metazoa; phylum Mollusca; class Bivalvia; order Mytilida; family Mytilidae; genus Mytilus; species Mytilus edulis. Next base: position 34,610,684 of record NC_092354.1, read on the forward strand.
CTCGGTTAATGTGATGAATATTTTCAACTCGACTCCTCGACGTAGACGCAGTCATGGTCATCGTCATTATACATCACCTTCTCTGCATGTGTGTCTATTAATGACTTGCTGCCATTTATTCAAAAGCCGTTAGGTATTCATCACATTTGCACGAAACTTTATTCATTACCCCTTTCAAAACTTCATTATCTGTTCAATTTATGTTTGGAATACACTGTTACAAACCCTCATTCAAACCAATACAAACTTGAAGCTATAATTTCGAATAATGCAAGTCGTAGGTGGCCTGTTGCAAGGAAAAAGTCTGTCCCTATCCAATATACCCTCATTTTCCAGTGGCAGTCCAAATTTCCCCGACCATCATCCTAGATGGCCTCTATTACAATAACCTACCTATTGTATTTATTGTGAACTTGTTCTCGTCCTGAATATGCATGAAATATTTGCCACTGGACGTTAAGCAACCAGCAATCAATCAATCAATCCGGAGCATCGAGATCACCCCTAGTTTGTGGGGTTCGTGTTGTTTATTCTTTAGTTTTCTATGTTGTGTCGTGTGTACTATTGTTTTTCTGTTTGTCTTTTTCATTTTTAGCCATGGCGTTGTCAGTTTGTTTTAGATTTATGAGTTTGACTGTCCCTTTGGTATCTTTCGTCCCTCTTTTTTTAAAGACGATAAATTATTTGATTAAAATGTTTTGTTATATAGATATATATATAAACGAGTTTGAAATTGAAAACTACGTTCAAACCTATGATTGCGTTGGATAAAAACCGCAATTTTTATACGTGTGCATGTGAACCAAATTTCGTTATAGAAGGGTCTAATAACAGCACAAACAACATTTTCCAAAAGACCAAAAAAGTAAAAAAGTATATTTAAACAAAACGCATTAGACTAACAGGTCGAACAACTGATGTTCTTTAACCCTGCTGACTGCCATTGGCGATTGCCAAATAAAATTGAACACAAGATGTAACAAAATGGATCTTAATATCAATTTAATACTAAGCAGAAAAACTTTTTTTAACTTTTACCACGATGTTATGCCACAAACATACAGTGTCAATATTTTTTAGTACACCAGATCCGGATTTCGACAATAAATGTCTCTTCAGTGATGTTAGGGATCGAAACGGTATTTGGAAGGCTATATAGAAAGTACCCTCATTTTTAGATCCATACAAGTAAAAAATCATTAATATCTAAGCACATGCATGCCGAAGAATATCTCAAGAATGCTGGCAATCTCAAAGAACGATAACTCTGCATATGAGATTAAATATTTTTTCGCCGGAAAATACGAATGCCTACTCAAATCCAATCTTTAAGATTGATTGATTGATTGATTGTTGGTTGCTTAACGTCCAGTGGCAAATATTCCATGCATATTCCGGACTTGCCATAAAAGAGGCCATAAGGGATGATGGTCGGAGACATTTCGACTGCCACTGGAAAATGAGGTAATATTGAATAGGGACAGAAGTTTTGCCTTACAACAGGCCACCTACGGGCCCTCTAAGAGTTGTTGTAAGGGTTCTTAACGTGCAAAGAGCGTGGCACTCTCTTTACACGAGGCATCGGATGTAACGTCCCCATTCTGACCGGACGTGACTGCGAACTTGATACATCCCGCACTTCGGCAAGCGTTTTTTTTCGGGAGAAGACCAAGTAACCATATTTCTATTCCCCAGTCACCCTTGGGGTACCAGAAAACGAAAATGCGAAAACAACACCGATAATAACAAGATCGGGAAGAGTTGTAAAACCACCAGCATGATTTAAGGATGTTGTGCGCGAGTAGATAACTAGTGCATACAGGGCATAATAATCCCTAGAGTGATCTCGTGTAAATGATGTAAAATAATTATATACTGGGCCATTAGAGAATTAGTGTTTTCAAACAACCGCTAGAATATATTTTATATATGCAAAGCGATCATTATGACAATATCTTGAAGAAATGACCTATTTGGTTGGTCAAAGTTTACATCTTATACAACTGTAAATACATCTAAGAAAATTATCTGAAGCAAATGACCGATTTAAGGTTACATCAAATACAATTATCAAAGAAACTTGTTAAATTTCCAGTATTTTGTATTTTCAAAACTACATATGCACAGTTATGCTACAATTCTACAACTCCCAGTTTATGCTTACACGTGCTGATTTATCTATCAAGTCATGAATATGCACTAGCTATGTAGGCGTGTCAAGTCCGTATCATATGCGATAATGAAAAGCCAGTACAAACTGCACTGTTATGATTTCATTAACCAGTATTAAAAAGATAAATATAACACAAAAGACTCATCAGTGTCGCTCGTATGCCATGTATATTCTTCTTTAACATGTTGTCCTTTTTTGGTGAACACTCTGGTGTTGACAAATTGTCTGATTTGGACATGCTGAATGGCTTTAAACAAGGATGTTTTATTGTTCTGCCTTGTCACTGTTACCTTATAGTTAGTCAACCTGTATTGATGTAACTACATGTGATTTATAGAATTTATTCCATGTTGATGTAGCTTGCATACATGTTTGTGGGGTGAAATACAATCTTTTTGCGTTCTGAAAAGAATTAGTAGCCCACTTAACTTTTCTCATATATCCTGAATTCCATTTTTTGTTTGTTATTGAAAAGACGGCATTCATTTCATCATTTCAAGACGAATACGAATGGTCATCAACTGCAATACGGTTAGATCTTTGCCAACATGGTTTTACCTTTGTAATAATCCTTTAGATACTGACAAAAAAGAGTAAAATTTCAAAAATTTGAAACTTGTTTTCTGATTGAGCATATTAAACTGCGTTACTTTGGTTTCTTTCGTCTTTATCATATTTTTGAAAGGGATAATGTCTAGGAGAGTTTTGTCTGATAAATAATAAAAATTAATATTTATTCAATAATGGTGTACCGTTAATGTTATCACATATTGATTGTCTAAATATGTACATAACTTCCGTTTGACTGGAAACACTATTATTGTCTAGTACATTACGTATTCCCCAAATTGTCTGTTTGCACCATCGAAAAGCAGCTGCCATAGCTAAATAAATAAGTGTTTTGCTTTTAAGTGGATAAAGAGGTTTATCTGTATCAGTTATGTTTAATTCTTTCAAATGTGATGCTAATTGGTTGAAAAATTCCATGGGATCGCAGTTTTCTTCCCCTTTTGTTTTTTGGCTAAGTAGTCCACAACGTGGTGACGTGCTGGGTCTGTTGTTGTTAGACGATCCAAGGACTCTAATGTGTTTTGCAGCATAAGGAGGTGGTGGTGGCATAAGCTCTTGTAGGGTTGGTTGTTGAATTTGAGGTTGGTGTGGCTGCTGAGTTTAAAGTTGTTGCGGCTATTGATCCTTAAAAAAAGTAACATAAACTGGCAATAATTAACCCAAGAAAAACGCCGATCGATTTAATCCAAAAAAAAAATTACCTCAAATTTTTTGAAAAGCTGCTCCATACCTTCCTTCATATTGGTCAACTCCAAAAACTCACACCAGCCAAGAGAACATCTTCTTGGATTCCTCGGATTATTATTATACAAGTTTATATAATGAAAGTCATTAACTTTTGTTAACACTACAATCATGTGACGTCCGAAAGAGGTACGCATCTCCATAGTTCCCCTGATACTTTGTATTTTGGTAAAAGCGTAACTTTTCATAATTATAAAAATGAGAAATTATATCAGAATGATGTTGGAATAGGAGATCCACTTATTTTTAATACCAAGTGAGTGCTATAATGAGTGGGCGTTTGACACTCCCCTTGTCTGAAATAGACGTCCATTGGGTGGAGAGTCCCTATAACTGCAGTAAAGCGGTCGAGAAAAACACTCCCCTCATTATTCAAACAATGAAAAAACTCTCAATTGAATGTTTAGTCTCTTTCAAATTTGCTGACTCAACTTTCTTTTTAATTACCCACAGATGGTTGAGTATGTTTTTTTGAATATGACAGATATTTGGTTAATTATCAAACTTCAACTTTAAAGCTATAATTTACTAAACGGAAATCATGCTGATGGGGGAAAACTGCATTATCAAACTCTCATGTGGTTGATCAAATGTTCTCACACCATGCTAATGAGCCGAATACAGTACAACAAAGAAAGTTGAGAAAATAAACGATTGAAAAAGAACGAGTTAAACGTGTGGTGTTTTGATTTGCTCGTGCATGTTGAACTAATCGACGCTTCAACGTCAAACATAATTAAAATCATAAAATATCACAAAACTCGTTGAGTATGCAATACTTCCAGTTTTCTATTATAAAACATTGATCGTCATATTCATTTTTCAGCTGTGTCAAATGATCTCCCTTGAATGTTTTTATCAAGAATAAGCATCTGTAGTTTTGTCTATAAATGTAAAGTATTTGTGCATTTGTAATAAATTAATCCTGTCTTCACTCCGACCCGAACTGTATAATTTGCATTTTGTAAAATTCTGCTTGCTTGTGTCTAGGATCAAGGTAGTCTATAAATGAATTTCTAAGTGTTTAGTCTTAAATATATATCTTCTTTCTCTCCAAATTAAACCAGATACAGTGGGGGACATTCCCATTGTAAAAACTTTCAATTAAGACTTACTCACAAAACATATAAACATCCATTTTAAAATACCTGCTAATATGTCATTTTTTGGTCTGTATTATTGGTTAACTTTGTTTGTTGGTTGTTATCTAAAAATCTATGTATAAAAGTTATAAATATTCATGTTGAAATATGTTTTTCAGTGCTAACAGTGCTGTCAGTACTTTGATTGTTTATTATCTATTTATAAAGAATCACAATCTAGAACGATATTGACAATAAACATATCGATGCATTTGTGAGTTTTATGTGTGTTTATACGATTCTATTCTTTTGTATTATTTCTATAATTTGTACAAGCGAAACAAGTAGGTCAATCATAAATACAATTTGACACATAAAGAGTTATCGCTCTCTAAACAGATTATAATTTTAATTTTTATCACGTTATTTTACTGTTGATTTTTATTTGTATATACTCAATTTGCTTTAGTCAAGAATTTTAGTTTATTAAAGGACGTTTTGTCTTATTTTAAAAATATGCTTTAAATTGTAAAAATATTCGAATTAGCTCTCGCCGCGATATAGCCTTTTTGTGCTAATGCGGCGTAAAGCAACCAACAATCAATCAATCAATCAACTAAACAGATAGATTTATTAAACGTTGAAAATAATGCAGTGTGATAAAAACAAGTTCTGAAAGTTGGTTTTAATAGGTTAAACTTTAATCATACTTTATCAAAATAATTTGAAGCTTGCATAAAACGCGTAAACTACTGCAATAGAAGCTGCTTATTGAAATATTTCAATCGTTGTTACGAAGGCAACTCTACGCAACAAAGCCCATTCGGAACTTTTATTTTTTGCTCACTTATAGAAAAGTCTTAAGTTTTGCTTATGTTTTCGCGCCACATACAGAAATCGTCAAAAAAAATGGGATATGTATGGTTTACTTGGTGCTGTCTTCAATTTTTGGTGATTTTGATTGTGACATGTTATAGTGATGTCCTGAACATAAAAAACGTGTGTAAGGTCCCAAGAACTTGGAATTCTTTCTACAATAAGGCACATGACTATATCGACGGAATACTCCAAGAGCTTGGAATTCTTTCTACACTTAGGCACATAATAACGTCACTATTCTGACTGCAAATGGCTGCTTACATGTACATCACAAAATTGACGCTACAAAGAATACAAATTGAACATGATCTGGATAATTTCGTTGTAATTGCCAATTTCAAAAGTAAATATCTTGTGAATAAAACAAATAACAAATGATTTAATTATTCTTAATTTGGTGACAGGTTATCAATCTCGATAATATGAACTTCTTAAACTTTATACATTATTCAAATAAAACTCCTCCAATCTAGTATATGGACAAGCTACAAACCCTCTAAATGGATTTGTAATTTGACTGTTAGTGAAAGGCATGCTGCTCTTGAAAGTGCTCAGAAACTTGCTCCTCAATATATTGAAATTATATAAAATAGACAAAAGAGGTTAAAACACAAATTGAAAATAAACTTGCAGAAAAAAAAGCGAAGCATGGAAAAACGTTTATATGTTACTTATATAATTACTAGGCTTTTTTTTTGGGTTTTTTTAAAATATATTCGTATTTACCATCACAAGAATCAACTTCTTCCTTTTCTCGACCACTGCGTTGTTGAACATTGAGGGGTCGGCAAAGTTTCTGAAAAGCCGTCTAAGTTGCTTTTCTTTGCTTATATTCATTGTTTCTGTAAGCTACAATAATAAACACGGGATATAATCACTTCTAAGTTCATTTACATACTGTATGAAGATGATAGAATATACTTCAAACATATTGACAGGTTTGATAAAAAAGACTATAATTGATAGGTGCATATATAACAGATAATACATAAGGATATTTTTTTATAAACTGGTTCATCTGTGTCAAGCAACATTTTCTCTTAATATGTAACATGTTTCTTTACGTAATTACAATCACGAATGCTAAAGGTATAGTATGAGATTGCTCTGACGTGCTGACGACCCTTTTACGACTTGCTACGGAACTAACACGAAAGCTTTAACATAACACATACAATAAATGCTGTCTTTTTGCGGGTTGTTGTATCTATGACGCGTGCCCAATTTCCATTCTTAGTTTTTATCGTATTAACTGGAATTCGAAAAACTGGTAACTGGTATCAGATCTATGTAAAACGCAGATATTAATTTACGTGCATTAGATGTGATGTGAGTGAGCTATCGTCGTTGTTTTAATCATATTAATATAATTGTTCCGTTCTCCGAATTTACTATTCTTATATGCTTATTTTTGTTTCTTGACTTCCGTTTTGTAATAGCTGATTGTTAAAACTAAATTGGGACACTTGGTTCATTAAGATCTTGATTAACTTAATATGGTTACACCGCAACACATCAATTATTGTTCTTGTAAGAATTCAAAATAAAAAGTTTATTACTGAAGATGTAGAGTTATCATTCTTAACGTAGCAGGTCTATATTCAGTGCAAAACTTTCTTTTGATGAAAGATAAGGACTATTTAAAAAAAAATGATGCTTTTCCCTTAAACCTTTGCCAGTCTCTTGTATGATTCATTATCTGTGATGTTTTTGGGTCAGATAATGTATCATGATAAGTTAGTTCTTACTACCAAAGATAGTAGCAATATGTGCTTTGTATAAAAAATATTGTCCAAAAATGTACCCAAAAATGTCAGGAGTGTAACGCTTTTAGTGTGACATTCACAAGAAAGCATGTGCATTCAATGATGACATTTAATAAATACTTGCAGATACAATACCAAACAATATCTCTAATAAAACTATTATATTTTGGCTATGATTTCTTGTTCAATTCATGCATCTTTTTACATTTTTACAGACAGCATAAGGTAAGTCAAAAAAGTTTGTTTAAAAAAAAAATGTCTGTAAAAGACAATATGTTGTCAGAAAATGTCTTTGTAGGTGAAATACCATGTTTATCCACATCTTTACTATTTTATTTCATTTGTTTAGTATCTTAGCTTAGTGCAGGTGCATCCAGATAACCCTGAAGTTCTACAGGTGGTATACTATGGGTACAAGAAGAAGACCACCCAAGTTTGTCAGGAGTGTAACAATTAAGTTTACAATGTAATTTTTTTAGACACAATGTTGTTATTGTAGTTTTTTTCTTGGAAATCAGTAAACACCACCTGTTGCAGATCATCAGTTACAAGCATGCCATTATTATGGCCTTTATTGCTTTTGTATACTCAATACTGCCATGTCAGGAGTGTAACACATTTAAGCCAATCAGAAACAGCAAAATCCGGAAAGGGGATATCCCACATATACCCCTTCCAATTCGACGGACCAACAAGTCCAAAACGAACACATGAACAGTCACTCCACAATGCTGAAATTGCCATAAATAGTGGGAAAATACAAAAGGGACTGAAAGGCCCATGCTGGTTTACTCAAGTAATAGTGTAGAATTGTCATCTGTGCAAAGTTGAGGTATAGTGCTTTCATTTTTAAATTATTTTCAACTTGTTTTTCTTCAAATAACTTAAAATTTATAAATTATATTGAAATAAAACATTTTCAAGAGCAAATAAATTGATAATTTTCAAATATAAATGATCTCAGCTTAGTTTGAGTAAAATCCTAAATGAGATTATATTCAGTTTTGCTGAAAAAAGTGTAAAATTGTTTGTTAAACTTTGTTTAAGTTGGGTTTAGATCAGTATTTTCATTTCATCATAAAAATGTTACACTCCTGACGTCAATGTATGGCTTTTCACTATTAAGGTTTCAAATAGCTGTTACCTTATAATGATGTCATTAGTTTGAGCATATCTTCAATGTAGGGTTTCTTCAAAACAAATATGAAGCTGATTGTGAAGCTGCCACCAACAAAAAGATCGCAACGGCTGCTAAATTCAAGCAAAAATCATGCTCAAGATGAAAAGAAAAAGAAAAAAACATCAAAAGAGAGAGTCAGACTATTTCGAGAAAGATTAAAATGTAACTCAAAGAAGCTAGCAGAATATAAACTTAAAAAAAAACTAGAAAATAAAACTTACAAAGCAAAGATAAAAGCTGAGAGGAAAAAAAACAACCATGAAGCAGATGAAAAGGTCAAAGAAAGCCAAAGAATGTGGAAAAGAAAAAGCAGAAAATTAGAGACAAAGAAGAAGAATACATTAGCAAGTGATGAAAAGGATACAAAATCTATCACAAAGAGAAAAGGAAGAACTGCAACTGCCACTAAAACCTCCACAAGAAAAAGAGCACAACGCGTTCGCCAACATTTGCCAGAGAGTCCAGGTGCTTGGGCCAATACAGTTTTGCATTTGATAAGAAATGCCACTCCTCGTCGTAAATCAAAGCTTATGAATTTTAATGTCTCAGACAACATTGGTAAGTTACAAATTGAAAAGCTTAAAAAAACTCTGCATATTAATAAAGTTGGCCGACCAAGTCGTGAATTTCGAAATGCCAAAAAGCAACTTGCATTCTCATCAGGTGAACTTTGGAATCAAAATAAAACTGTAAACTTGTATAGAAAGAGAAAAGAGCACCAATTCAAGAGGTTGTCTAAGCCATATCAATTTAGACAACAATGGAGGAGTAAACTGATGGACTATTTAGAAGAAAATTCCAGGGTTATGCCTAATAAAAAAGATACAGTACTCATCAATGGTGAACGTATCGCAAAGAGACATCTCTTATGTTCAAAGAAGGAAACGTTTAAGAGGTTTAAGAAAGAAAACCCTTCGTTTCATAAAATGTTCACAACATTTGACAAAATGATTCCAAAGAATTTTAAATGTCTGGATCTAGCCTGCAGGAGAGTTTGTTTTTGCACACGTGATTACAATATGGAACAAAAAGTAAATGCTCTGAACAAAAAGATCAAGTTTATTGAACATGATGAAGTTCTACCCAAGTCCTCTCAAGAGCTGTCAGACATATCATTATGTAAGTATTCAGAATATCCAGCTAGAGAGTGTATTGATAGAAAATGTAACCTCTGTGGTAAACAGAATATAAAAGATTACTGTATGCCCTTGTTCACAGCATTCACAGATAGTAATACCAATGATCTGTTAAAGTTTCATCAGTGGGAAACAAGAAAAGAAACTTACACCAATAGGGATGGACACAGCAAGAAAACAACACGCTGGATGCAGGTAGAGAAGAAGGCAACAACTCAGGATGTAATAACAGATATAGCTGAAGCAATGGAGTCATATACAGGTCACATGTTTCGTGCAAATTTCCAAAACAGGGTTCAAGCAAGCTTAATTAAATCTCTTCCCCATGACCATTGCCTTGTGGTTATGGATTATTCCGAAAACATGACATTGCAACCCCAAGATGAAATAGAGTCTGCTCACTTTGCTCAGAAGCAAGTAACTGTATTCCCAATCTACATTGTTGGTCACACATCAGAAAGCACTGAAGAAAACCCAGTTATACAGAAGGAATCTCTGGTAATTTTATCAGATCACTTAGTGCACAATGCTAGTGCAGTCTTTGTATTCACCAATCAACTCTTGATTCATTTGAGAAACAGTCCAGGACCATCAGTCAAGGTTATACATCGCTTTTCTGATAACTGTGCAACTCAGTTCAAATGCAAGGATGCCTTCTCTCATCTGTTTCTTCTTCAAGAAAAGTTTGATATACAAATTAATTATCATTACACTGAAGCTGGACATGGAAAAGGTCCCAGTGATAGTATAGGTGCTGGAATTAAAAGATTAGTTCCATTGTCGCTGTACATCTTTTTTGGTACACCTCGTCGGCTTATAAAGCGTTGAAAAGCGGATAAAAACGACTCCATGGTTAAGGTGTGGGCCACCTCTAGATGAACTGCTCTGGTTGTGAGACATGTAAATAGGCAACCATATCTTTTTACGTGTGAACGACCTAACCTAACCAAAAAGGGTTCAAAATAGTCGATTCCGACAAATGTAAACGGGGGTTTGTCAGCAGTCATCTGTTCATCAAGAAGAGGTGCCATTTGTTGTACGCAGAGTGGACTGTATTGACGTTTACATGGAATACAGCGTCCGATTACTTTCTTAACAAGACTAGGTCCTTTTAAAATCCAGTATTTCATACGTGTGGCTGCAAGCACCTGTTGTCTACCTACGTGACCCTGATTTTCGTGATAGGAACAAACAATCAACGAAGTAACATGATGATTATCTGGTAGGATTATGGGGTATTCATCAAGGTTTGAGGTACTTAAGAGAAGCGATACGGCTGTCTTTTTTCACGGGCGTATCCTTCTTCAGTTTGATGTTGAACTCTCAAGGGAGAGAACTTTTAGATCTCTGTGCTACTGCCCAACTCAGACTAATAAATGGTCGATTTATAGGAGACATTTTGGGTAATATAACATGTTTTAATACAAAAGGTTGTAGTATTGTAGATTATGCAGTTACAAGTATGAGTCTGCTCTCTTCAGTGAAATATTTTAAAGTTCAAGATCCATCACCATTCTCAGATCACTGCCAGTTGGTAACTTACATAACATGTAATTTTCAGATGAGTAAACTTCAAAGCCAATATATAAAACAAAAGTTTAATTATAAATGGACTAAACTTTCTAAAAAAATTGTTGGAAATGGAACTGACTAAATCAGATATATATGAAGAAATAGGCAGGTTTCAGACGAACAAATTTGAGAAAACATCAGAAGGAATAAATCTTGCAAGTAATGCAATATGTAATATTTATACTAATCTATCAGAAAAGTGTATGATTAAAAATTGTTTTAAAAAGGTAAAGAAAAAAAAATAAAGCACCATGGACAGATAATGAATATCTGGAATTAAGAAAAACTGTACAAAAGATGGGCAAAAAACTAAAATTATCTCCCTTTGACCAAAACTTGAAATTAAAATTTTTTCATTATAGTAAAATTTTGAAAAAAGCATATAAATTTAAAAGAAAGCAGTATAAACAAAACATATTAAATAAACTTAAAAATCTGTCTCCTACAGAGAGTAAGGAATTTTGGAATATCTTAAGGAATTAATAAAAGAGAAACAAACTCAAATGATTCACCACTTTTTGATCTTAATCTGCTAGCTAAACACTTTAAAACACAAGGAGAACCAGATAAAATAGATGAAAATTTCAAAAATTTAATATCTAAAGAGGTAGAAAACAGGGAACAAAAATTAAATGAAAAACAAACAGATAACCCTATTAAAATATCTGAAATAAAAAATGTTATAAAATCACTAAAGCATGGTAAAAGTACTGGCCCATACTTATTTGTTATGAAATAATAAAACAGTAGTCAAGTAATGCTTACTTCATTAGCAAATTTCTTTAATCTAATATTAGATAGTTCAATTTATCCAGATCAGTGGAATAAATCATATATAATACCTATTTTTAAACAGGGAGACTTACTTGATCCAGCTAATTATAGGGGTATTTCCCTGATGAATTGTTTAAGTAAGATATTTAATTCTGTTATAAATAACAGGTTGATAATAATTTTTGAAGATAACATGAATCCAGCACAGTTTGGATTCCGAAAGAATAATAGAACTTCAGATAGTTTGTTTATTTTAACAGTTATTAATAAATATATAAATAATAAAAACCAAAAATTATTTGGATGTTTTGTAGATTTGAAGAAGGCATTTGACTCAGTTTGGAGACTAGGCCTTCTATATAAATTGATCAAGACTGATAATATGAGACCTAAAATATATAAAGTGTTAAAAAATATGTATGAATGCACTGAAGCTTCAGTAAAATATAAAGAAAACATATCTAATTCAGTATTTATAGATAGAGGCTTGAAACAGGGTGACAGCCTTAGCCCAAATCTTTTTAATATTTATATAAATGACCTTCCTGAAATTTTTGATAGTGACTGTACACCAGTAAAAAAACATGTCATTAAGTTGTCTTATGTTTGCCGATGATTTACTTTTATTGTCTGAAAGTGCAGAGGGTTTACAGAAGTCATTAGAGAAATTAAGTAACTATTGTAAAAAATGGCAGTTGTCAATCAACATAAATAAAACTAAAGTGATTGTATTTCAACAAAAAAACATACCATACACTAAAGCAGAGTTTACTTTGGATGGTTATAAATTAGAAAAAGTATTAAAATATAAATATTTAGGTAATATTATAGAGGCTTCTGGTAAATTCCATACATCACATATGGAACTATCAAAAAAAGGCACAAAAGTTCTATTCAGTTTGTTTAAATATTTGAATAATATAGAAAATATATCTATAAATATACATAAAAAACTGTTTGAATCTTTAATAAAACCTATGTTAATGTATAACTCAGAAATTTGGTATATGGACTACTATGAAAAAATATTAAGATCTCAGAGTAGAGCAATAAATAATCATAAAGATTTTGATTTACTAACATCAATTGATAATAGCTTTATTGAAAAGATGAATTTAAAATTTTGCAAATTAATTCTAGGTTTAAGTAAAAAAGCAGTAAACATTGCATCAAGGGCAGAGTTAGGACAATACCCAATAGATGTATATGTAAAGGTTCAAGCACTAAAATATATGGCAAGAGTATCTAACACAGAAATTAATCCGTTGTTATATGATGCATATTGCACAGCTAAACTGTTGGATGAAACAGGAACCTATTCTTGGTATACCTTTGTAAAAAATATAACTCATGAAAATAATTTAAATATATCTGATATACAAAATATTTAACCCCGACATATGTTTAGCTCTGCTCATACCGACATAATGCATGTGCTGATTTCGTCTGCTTCCAAAGTGGACTGCAACAGTTTCAAGAGTTGAACCCTGTGATTTGTGAATGGTTTTAGCTGCTGACAGTCTAATCGGGAACTGTCTCCTTAGAAATTTGTATGCCTGATTGTTGGCTACACAAAATTAAATTCTTAGTTGCCATTACTCCAAATATAATGTTTTTTCTATGTTTCTCCATGCTACGGTGGCAGAGCGTCCGACAAATTTATCTTTAACAACTGTGCCTTTATTTTTAACTTGGAACCAAATGACCAAGTTATGGCGGACAGGGGTTTTAAGATAAAAGAAGACTTAAGCACTTGTGGTAAACTGTCTATGCCTTCATGAGATGTTTTGGAAACTTCCAAAATAGCAAATGTTAGGAATTATGTTGAGCAAGCAATTGGACGCCTCAAAACATGTCGTTTTTTGAAAAACGAAATCCCTATTTCGTGTTTGCCTGTGTGTGATGATATTGTTGTTGTTTGTTGTGCTGCTGGCAATCTGCTGGACCCCTTATGTTAAATTATTTCATCAAATTAAATATCTCACATTTTGTATGCATTGGTTGTTTAATACAGTACATACCGGTGACGAAAAAGGCGTGAACTTCCGGAATTTCAGAAAATTGCCGGAAAAAATGTTAGGGTCGATCGGTTGACCGTTAACACACATATTGTTTTTTGGCCTATACAAATAAATAAAAGTTGAAAATAATTTTACTTTCAGACAATAAAAACAAAGCTTATGAAATAATGTAGAAATTAATAATTTAAAAGCAATTTAACTTGGTAATACATGTATAACAGGGGTGTGGAATTGTATGCCCGCCTCGCTAGACTCGCACATTTGAATAACTGGACAAGGAGAAAATAGACAAAACAAAGTTCAAATCCAACAAAGATATGGAATTAATTTTCAGTTAATTTAACCATTTTCAGGATAATTATATTAAATGAAACCTTGAATCGACCATATTTTATAGATATTTGTATAGAATGTACATCAAACTTTTCGACAGTTTATTGTAAATTGGACAATTTTTGTGAAAATTGTATTTGATAATACCTTGATCAAGGTAATGTTTTTATATGTACTTACAGTTGTATCAGACATGAACATGAACCAGCCACAGCTTTGTTGAAATTGAACATTTTTCAGTTAATTTAATCACTTTAGGATAATTGTTTTAGATGAAACCTAAATTGACCATATTTCATAGATATTTGTATAGAATGTACACCAAACCTGCCATAAGTGTATTGATAAAATTTTCACATTTTACTGTAAATTTGCCAACTTTTTTTATGTTATTTGATGTTACGTGAAATCGGTCATTGATCAAGATAATTTTCTTAAATGTTGTGACAATTATCTTATAGATCAACATAAACCAAACACAGCTTTGTTTAAAATTACATTTCTTATTTGATTTAACCATTTATAGGATAATTATATTAGAAGTGACCGAAAATCGACCATATTTTAAAGATACTTTAATAGGTGATCTAATGTATAAATAAAAAAAAATCAAGAATTCAAAATTTATACTTATATAACGAGATGATACAGACTAATATTCAGAAGAGAACTCAAACCTACATTAGGGATTTAGAATTCCTTTCACAAAATTTTTTGGGGAAAGTGGTAAGTTTGGTTGATTTAGTTTATCAATAGTTATCAAAAGTACTAGGATTAAAATGTAGTACGCCAGTCTACATAAGACTCATCAGTGACGCTCATGTCAAAATATTTATAAAGCCAGACAAGTAAAAAATTGAAGAGCATTGAGGATCTAAAATTCCAAAAAGTTGTGCCAAATGTGGCTAAGGGTAATCTATGCCTTGAATAAGAAAATCCTTACTTTTTCGAAAAATTCTAAAGTTTTGTTAACATGAAAGGAGTAGGTCCGGTCCGTTAAGGGCCGATTTCGGCCTCAATTTTCAAGTTCATCTAACGAAAGATTTTAGACACTTTCTAAACACTTAAGTGTCTATTTCAATGGAGTGGAAGATTTTAACTTAATAAATCATTTAAAACGCCCCGATTCAAGCTTAAATATGAAATATCTATCAAATATGCCAAAAATGGTCACTTTTCAGATTGTTTTTGTCAAAAATGAAAGTGGCCACATCCATGTTCATCCGCAACCTTTATATATAGTATGTATTATTATCAAATACAACTTACATTTCAATATTATGAATGAACACGTACGAATGCGGCCACTTTCATTTCAGACGGAAACCGTCTAAAATTTAACTAAAATGCTACAATTGTGAAGATTTCAGTAATTTAGCATGACTTAATGATGCTAGTACCCGATAAATGTGCAAAAACAGCCCATATTTAAGTAGCAGAGGCAATCTACTTTGCAATGAATATCTATACGATAACATTTTCACAATTTTCTAAAACTGCTATATTTTGAGGCCAAAAAGGGGTCTTACTGAACATTATTGATACTCATGTCAACACCGAAGTTCCAGGGATTAAGCTCAAAATTGCTCGCCATAGGACTGGACCTTCAGTAATAACTGAAAAGCTTAGTGACATATCGTTTTAAGTGAAGTGTGCTAAGAATTCTCCAGAAGTTATTGTTCATGGTGATATTTTAAAACCATATTTGGGATCTAAAATAATGGTTTGGTTTAATCAACAAAACGCCCGTCCTGATATGTCCGAGCAACAGCCTGTTGAATTTCCGGATTTAGCCAAATTTACAGCTGATGTCGATGATAAAAATAGTTCTGTGAGCGAAAATCTACCAAGAATTATTGGAGAAAGAGAAATATATCCGCCTGAAATAATACCGGTTTCGGCAAATGATGGCGAAAATCATTCTGATACATGCCCGACTAATTTGGGAATCCCGGAATCAGGTACCCGACCAGCCTGACCAAGAGCGCGAATTAAAAATCACATGACCATTTCCGCATAAAAAAAAACGAGAACCAGAACTATTAACAAACCTAAGAGATTTTTTGGATATTCTTTATACAAAATGCCAGAAGTGATTTTGTACTTATTGTGACTCAAAGTAGGAGGAATTTGAAAAGACACATAAATGCTGTACATAACAGCAATGTGAGGTATGTTCGTTGTAACGAGCCAAACTGTGACAGCATATTTTTCCGAAGGGAGTATTTGCTTATTCATCGTCAGAGTACTCACACGAAAACAGTAGACGAAGCTCGGGATCTGTCCCGAGACACTTACCTGGTTATACCTCCAGGGAGAAAATCGAAACATGTGGCCCGCAGGAAAAGAAATTAAAAAGAGCCGAAGAGGAAAATGTGTCTGGGCCCAGCATGTTCAGAAGTCCCAGATTATACATTTGACTGTTAATTTTACAATTTATTTGATAATTTTTGAAATCGATATAGATATACGCCAAACCTGCAAACGTGTATTGATAATGTTTTCACATTGTAACGTAAATTTTACAACTTTTTTGATAATTTTACCGTAAATTTGACAATTTTTTTATTTTATATGTACACCAAATCTGCCCTCAGTGTATTGATAATGTTTTCCACATTTTAATGTAAATTGGACAATTTTTTGATAACTGTGTTTGATGTTGCTTTAAATCAGTCACTTCGGGGGAGGTTGAAAATAAGATATCAGAAATAGAATTACTAATTAAAAATTACTATGAGAACAAATCAGAGGCGTCTAAAATAAGGGCGCGTGTAAAATGGGCGGAAGAAGGGGAAAAATCGTCGAGCTACTTCTTCAATCTCGAAAAGCAAAACGGAAAAAATAAATTATGAAGTCGAATTAAAACAGAAAATGGACAGCTGTCTCCATGGCAATCATACCACATCTTCTTTTTTATATTTTAAATACAACATAGACGAAATACTAAATGAACAAGTTAAATTCTACTCAAATTTATTTAGCTTCGAGGAATGGAATTTGGACACCTTATTTTCAATTTTCAAATGCTTGATCATAATAGTCAATTTTAGAAATAAAATGAAAATTGTCATACAACACATGCATTCAGTTCGTCATTGCTTGTATGAAATTGTGTATACGTGTATATATTTATGTCACTTAGTTCAAATGTTAAATGTCAAAACAGGTCATATATGATATATAAGTTAATATAATGTAACAATACTGTACATTTTAATAATAGTTCTGACAGAATTCAATACCAACACATTTTAAAGTAGACATGGTAGATTTTGCAGTCTAAATAAGAATTATCAGAACCAAATATAAATAGCAACCAAAACAAATCACCAAATTTCATTTTATGTACATTTATCTAGAGTTTATATCATTGTTTTTATACATTTGATATATACATAGACCATGAATAAAATAGAAAAATTGATGAAACTGTCTGGTAACACACCATACCATGTACCGCTCAGGGTAAAGGTTGCAGCAGTCGTTGCAACAACCAAGTACCAGAGGGATGGGACGGAGAAGACCTCCACCAAGATAGCAGTAGCAGATGGTACTGGTTACAAAACAGCCATCTGCTATGACAGTGCAAAGATGTTTATGTTAAAACTTGACAATAGCGTGATGCTCGGGAATTATATAAAGAAGGCAGACAACACAATTGTGATAAACAGGCCGACTGTGGTGTCATTGACCAGTGCTGTCACTGTTAGTGACGTGACCAATGCAGAAGCAAAAAAAAACCACATTGATGCTTTACCAGAGGCGGTGGAAATCATAGATGCTGTTAAAGTAGAAGGAACCACAGTTACCATAATGGGTAAAGTTATAAAGATAAAAACAAAATATATATACATATTTATGAAAATATAAAGTGTGTAACAAAACACTGAGACAGTACATGCCAAATTCAAAATTGGACTTGTAAAGCTGCAAAGTAGTTTTCTTGAACGAATTCATAACATGGGATAAGCATGCATGAGGAATTATCAAATGAAGGTAATCACCTTTTGCACAGCCATTTATGATACGAAATGCTCTAGTGCGGAAGTTGTTAAGATTTCCATTGTAGAACTCAGACAGTGATGCCTGAATAAAAAATCTTTTGTCGCTTGTTACTTGTCTTGGTATGGAGATGTTAGAGTGACCGTAAATTTTCTTTTCGACCCTTCGAAATTCAGCAAGCCAAAAGCGAACTAGAGGGGTAGAATGTAACGATGAAATCATACCGCACACAGGTATTAATGGTTGACCGGGTACAGGATTTGGTTATGCTAATTCGTAGTAATAAAACTTATATTGGTCATTCCTACGACTCAGGAGTCCACCAGTAGCATCCCAATGGACAACTGACGACTTTGCCAAGTCGTGTCATATCCTAATTCCAGTCTCAGTCCAGGACATGCTATACGGTGGCAGTATTGAAACATGCTGAATAAACCTGGGACTGTGTTTGCTTGTTATTTCTGTTTCCATTTGTGAGGACAATTTTACTAAACTTTCAAATTCCGATTTATCTCATTTATTTTTATATCTGGATTCACTGCTTATTTGTGGGAATGTTCATGGCATTTTTCCTATATTTGAGAAATTGCCGGCTATTTTCACGTCCTTTGCTGTGTCTTTCATCAGTTGAAGAAAGTGTTTATAAGGTTTCTGTCCTTGATTTGTTGATTTGACCGTTTTCGTCAATAATTTCATTAATATAGATTATATTGCTTCTGATCCAATTGAGCATCAGTAATGGTTTATTTTTTATTTTTATGTTTTTATTACCCCATATTATTTCTTTGCGTATTTTTCTAAAGTTAGTGGGTGATTTAGTTTGACCTCCACCTTTCCGTATCCAGCATTTTACAATATCCAGATAAAATTCTGGTAATTCAGTTGTAATTTTAAGTGGTTTTAAATTTTTAAGTTATAATTTTGAAGATAAGAATATTTTTTTTCGTATTTATCAAAAAAGTATCTCGGAATAATTTACAAATGTTCATGTTTTGATTCCATTAATCTTGATACCCATTTAATTTCAAGTACACTAAAGTAACTGTCGATATTAATCATATTGAGTCCTACTGTACTGTAATCTGCTATGAGAGTTGACCTTTTTAATTTGTCTTGTTTACCGTTCCAAATGAAATTAAAAGTAAGATGTCTTTTTTCCCAAGATTTCATGAGTTTTTTTGCTTTTTCAACCTTATTTTCCTAATTTAGTTTTGCGCATTTTTTTTTTTTTTTGTCGAAATACAATCCTAACACTTTAACGGGTTTATATTATCTACTTTATCTTTAAATGTTTTCAGTTTTCCTATCCAAATGCCTTCCGTTTTGTTTTTATTTAATTTAAGATCAGAAAATTATGTTTTAAATGGTCAAGTTTGATTTCAAAACCTTTAATGTTATATTCATTCCTTAATTTACATGCCATGATTTCAACTGCGACCACGAAGATCATGGAAGAGCAGGGGCATATTTTTATTTAATTTAAGACCAGAAAATGTGCCAAATATTTCAATAACGTTTAATGCTGCTATAATTTTATTTTTTGATTTAAGAAACAGAGTGGTATCATCTGATAACTGGGAAATTTTCAAATTATGTTTTAAATGGTCAAGTTTGATTTCAAAACCTTTAATGTTATAATCATTCCTTTATTTACATGCCATGATTTCAACTGCGATCACGAAGATCATGGAAGAGCAGGTGCATCCTTGACGCACCCCCTTTTTAGACTAATTGGTGCAGAAATGCATCCAACATTGAACACTGAGCTTTTTATATCGGAATATAACGTCTTGATCCAGTTAATAAGTGAACTATTAAAGCTGAAATGTGTGAGAGTTTGGTACATAAAGGTCCATTTGAAAGTATCAAATGCTTTTGAAAAGTCTAGAAACAAAATTGCACCTTCAACATTAAATGTATCGGCGTAATCTATGATGTCTTGTATTTGTCTGAGATTGAAGCCAATATATTGTTTGTTTGGTCTGCGTTTATTATTAAATTTAGTACAACTTTTATTCTTTGAGGTAATATGTAAGATTGTATTTTATAGTCTGAGTTTAATAAGGAGATAGGCCTAAAATTTGAAAGATCTAGTTGATCAATCTTTTTGTATATAAGATTAAGAATACTTTGTCTTTGGGGAAATGGTAGCTTTTGCCTGTCGTAGCTTGTATTAAAGATTTTAATACCAGTTCCCTGTAACCATCAAAATGGTGTGGCCACGCATATTCTTCAATCTTCTTTATATTGCACATATATGATTATATTTATGTCTAATTAAAAAAAAACATAACTAATTAATCGAAAAAAAATATGGTTGCCATGGTAATTTGACCAAAATAATTTCCTGCAATTTTTACATTGCAAAAAAGCAGAAATTGGCATTTTTTGTGTGCTAATTTTTTATATGTTGTGTTTCTTTGAATATTTTCATCTTATGTTCTTTCAATAGACTTTGTCTGATTATTCAATAAATTCAAAATGAAAGATTGTTACATCTTCATAGATTTTGATTAAAACTACACCAAAAAGACTAAATTTCAATTTTTTGCCAAACAAGAAAACTATTAAAAATGGTGAATTTTCAATGAAATTTATAGAAAATGCACATGGGTTAGGACTATTTTTTTCAAGTTTGGCAATTTAGCAGTATACTAACTAATACTTTTGTAAAGTTTCAGTTTGGGGAAACTTATATCTATTTTTTTTATTTTATTTTGGAATGTCATAAACGGAATATATATCTGCTTTTTCCATTTCTTACTCAATTTGTTAAATAAATGTACATAAAAATCAATCAAAAGAAACTTCTTTTTTTTATTTATATCCTTAAATACCACTTTAAAGGAAATTACGGTACAGTTTCAGCAAAATAATTTGATTTTACTATTCTCAATAGGATTGGAAGTACAGAGTTACTTCCCCTTTGCTTACTCTCCATTAGAAAGACTTGTTTTACCTTGTTTACATCACTATCATGCATAACAACTTTGGTCAGAGAAATATTTGTTTTTAAAATGATATAAATGGATGAGAACATTTGCACATTTCATTTCTATGAAAGATCACCAATATGTGATGAAGTTGGTAAACATCTAAACTTTGAAAGTTTAAGTACAGTTGATCAACTGATAATACAGTCCGATATCGGAGTTTTTTGGGGTCCTGCTACCTCAAAAAATTACAGTATCTGCCCTTCTCATGTTAAGCTTTTTAAAGACAAACACAAATCAAGACTGAGAAGGTATGCATGCAATGTACCAACCTTTTTTGCATCAGAACATGATCATGAAAAACAAAAAACTAAAAGCAAACTTGGCCAGGCAATTCGTGGTGACAGAAGAGTACCATCAGACCAAATGAGAACAATCTACAATGAGTTTGGAGTTGTGATACCCATAGGAACATGTAAGTTTGAATTAGTTAGAGTTATAGAACATATATAAAATTTCATGACATGAATATATATATTTATTTTTATTTTTATTTTTTTTTTTTTGGGGGGGGGGGTGTTTACAGGCATACATGTAGCAGGGGCAGGGGCAGGGGAAACTTTTCCATTTGTGGTAGGGGTGGTGATTTGCTTGCAATTACAAATGTACATTTATATTTAGCCGTCAATATATTGCATAAAAAAGGCCAAATTTAGCTTCAGCATATGTATAAATAAAGCAAAAATTTATTTGTATACATGTACCCGTTATTTGTACAATAGAGGGCTGATTACAGGATAAATTAATTTAATAATATACATGTTCATTGTTCATGTTTTAATTATTTATGTATCTCATTTGCATGTATGTTCTTTTAATCAAATAATTCTTTCCTGCAGTATGAATCTATGATACTAATATACCATCCTAAATTGCCTAATTTGGGAAATCCAATGTACCATCTAGATACCAATCTTTTTGTTGAATTTGAGAAAATATGACAATATTGATTTATACCTTAGACATGCATGATTGGCTGCTGATACATAATTGCACTTGAGTGATTTATCTATATCCAATCATTATATTGATTGAAAGAAGACTCAATCTCTCATCTAATGTATAGATTAGATATTTTAAATGTACATGTAATTATACAAATGTATGTTCTAAAATATGCTGGATGCACAATTTTAAATACAACATCACTGCTGAAGTTATAATCTGTTAATAAATTGAAATTAAAATGAATAATACTATATTAATTTAACCTTCATCATGTTCATACATTGTCTGTACCGGCTACTACATACTTTGTATTATTGCATAGCAATATAATATTTCCCACAGAAAGTAACAAAAAGTAAGCGTGCAATAAATTCTAATATTGCACTAATGCAATAATTTTTCGAAATTCATGACGTCATTAACGACAAAATCTTAGTTTCAACCAATTTTTACTTTCAAATATTATATATTGCTATACAATAAAAGAGTTATTGCATGAATATTGTGGAATATTGTCCTTCATACAAACATAAATTGCACTCGCAAGCTCATGCAATACAAAATTCTACTCAGGACAATATTCCACAATATTCATGCAATAACTCTATATTATTGAATTATGATATATCAAAAAAATACTAATTGTAGAAGTTGAACATATTGAAATTTATGTTACAATGTATTCATGTAAACAACTATCAATTGCATTACAGGTATTTGCAGAGTATGTAGAAGAAAATGGTTAGGACAAAAGGGCAATGAAGAAAAATGTAATGATGTTATTTGTGGTCCACCATGTACAGATTTGGAAGAAGATGATTTTATAGAAAACATTGTATGTAGATTTTTAAATGAATATTTAAATGCCAGTTTTTACAAAAATTACAATATACATGTACATACATTTGTACATACATGCAATATTAAGATCATACCATGTCCATGTGAAAATATGATCTGCCAATGAGACAAATATTTATCATATGATAAACAAACAATCCATAACATTGAGCAAAACCCATATATGTATCTTTCATGTCTTTTGATTGGAAATTAACAGTGTATTGCTTTCAATATATGTAGGTATAAACAACAGTATTTCTGGTATTAATTACTTGTAATATCCAATATGTACATGTACATGTATTATATATATATATATTATCAACAGAGTGCAATGTTATGAATGTAATATGATAATTGGTAAAATTCATATGTCAAAGGGTCATAAATTTCATCTTCTGGTTAAGAACTATAAAACCTGTGTTCTGATTTTTTTACCTACATGTAATACAATTAGTGATCACAAGTTGCTGACATCTAAATATGATATACCATGAAACAGGGTAAAATATCAGAACATGAAAAATGGGTTGTGTAAAAATATTTTATTCTGGAATCATCAGGTAAAAGACATATTTGATTTCAAATAAGATTTTTGAAGGTTATTCACTTAATCTCCTTTACTTTTGAAATATTTACATGATTTATACATTATTAAATCACATGTCTGTATTTGCATAACATTTGTGTCAGTTTGTTAGTCTCTACTGTGTTTTGAATATTATATTATATCATCTACATGTCAGCTTGTATACTTTCATTTAGGCACAGCTGAAATGGGATTCAGATGAAATGGATGAATTAAATGTGAACTTAAAGGACATGGAACATGTTGAAAGTCTACCAACCCTCAGCCAAACTACATCTACATGTATAACTGAAGATTCAAGTCAAAACAGTCAGATTTCAGATTCATCCCTAGTACAAACTGATAAGCTGTCTAACTTGAACATATTTTTACAACAGTCAGGTGTTAGTCCTGTCAAACACATGCAAGGTTCATTCTTATCTAGTGAAAGAACACAAAGGAGATATTTACAAAAAGCCAATGATTGCCTTGCAGTAGTAATTGAAGCAATTTGTCCTAAAGAAAAAGAGGCCTTTATGGAAAAATTTGTAGAAAGTCTTTGTAAAAGTACAGCAGTTGAAAATAATCAATCATCTAGATCATGTGGAGTGAATGTTTCAATACTAAAAGAAATCTATGACCGAGCAGAAACCTGGACTTTCAGAAGGCAGATTTTATCAATTTTGGCTTTTGAACACACGTACAGCCAAATGAAACAGGTAAAGTACACGTAAAAATTATTACATAAAATTGAAAATGGAAATTGGGAATGTGTCAAAGAGACAACAACCCGACCATAGAACAGACAACCACAGAAAGTCACCAACATTAATACTAACATTCCACTGAGCATGAAGCTTAATTTATGTATAAGAATGTAGCCTTAACATTCATCTTAGACTAAATAAAAAGTATGTGTGGTTTCAGTTACATCTGAAAAAAAGTTAGGGTAGGTAGGTAGAAATTTTATTTTTTATTTTATGTCTTTTTTTTTAACATTGAGTCTATGGGAGCAACATTCTGACTTTAACAGTGCTTAATGAAAAATGACAATAAAATCTTTTGGGTAGGCTATTTTTAAGCCGAAAAAGTAGGGACGGTAGGGTTACTGGAACCACACATATATTTTTATTTGGCCTTAGGTACTCAAACTTTATAGAGATAGAAGAACATATGCCATGATGTGGTATGATTGCCAATTTAACAACTCTCAACCAGAGATTAAATGACATAGAAGTTAGCAACTACAGGAATACTACAGTATTCAATAATGAGCAAAACTCATATAGCAAATTAAGCTATACAACATGGAGGCTATTATTTTTGTTGTTTGAATCATTTTATAAATGTACTGTTATACATAAAAACTACAGTAAATTCAAAGTTTTTTCCCCTTTTTTAGATGATACCTGGTTTAACCTCATACAGGTATTATGCAGCAAAAAAACACATTTCTGAAGTTGGATGTGGCCTGCCTATTCAAGAAATGAAACAGACGAGAGAAAAAATTGACCCATGTCAATTAGAACCATTTCTTGACTTCATTACGTCATCACACATTATCAAAGACCTGCCATTCGGTGAAAGGAAACTGAAACTTTCTACTGGGGAGATTATTTCTACACCAAATGTGATCAGGGCTATTGCTCCAACAAGTATCATCAGACAGTACAAGCAGTTTTGTGAAGATGAAGAAATCAGACCATTGGGTTGGTATTTAAATAAGTACTGTTAAGATCATTGTGCAATTAATATTGCAATTGATGAACTTAATGCATATATAAACATGATTAATTCATGTAATTAGATAAAAATATTTATATCAAAATTTAAGAAATATTAGTTTTGATTGTTTGATTGCTTTCATATAATTTTGAATGTAAAGCACTATCAAAATCACAATGTTTCAATTCATAAATGTAATTTTTATTTATGTTCTTCAACAATGAAATAGAAACCACATGTACATTGTTTCTTGTATTATTCCTAGTTTTTACAATTGCTTGTTATTCATAAGACAAAATTATATTCATGAAAATCAGAAAATGTGGTCTGCTTGCCAATAACAAGAATAAGAGATGTAAAAATAAGCAACTATATGTATATTTGTGTTACTGTATGGCTTTCAACAATGAAAAAAAATTGTTGTTCTGATAAACATGTTATGTATACATTTATATCAACTGGAACAATATCAAGTGACATACTTCCTGTGTTTCAATATTTTAAATCACCCATGCAACTCATCTACAGCAGGAATTTTCAAGTTCTAAATTACTTGGTATTTGCTGCTTCTCTGCTAAACATGTGGCATTAAGGAGTAAGAACAAAGACTGGTCAGCTCAGAGTCAGAATAATGTGTACAAGTAATGTGACAAGTTTTCTTGCAGACTGTTACCTTGTGACTAGCATGTTTAAAATCTGGCTCAACGTGTGGGTCTTACACAATGCAGGGTTCTTATTCTTAATTCATTAACATGATAAACATACAAACTGTTTAATGATTGCTCAAATAACATGTTCAAAATTCTGAATAATAATGAAATTTTTTTTTTCAGGCACAAGTACAATGTATAAGATTCTAGAAGAGTGTGCCGCTTCTGTTAGACATAGTGTGGAAGGGTTGGACTATTATGTGGCTGAAGGTGGAAGAGCGTTTAGAGATATTGAAGAAATTTTGGAAGGATTTGATTGTGAAGATGAGGATATCAAAAAGATGAAGGCTGATCTTCTTGAAGTTAAAAGATACTTAAAGTCTGATTATAAGGTATTTTATACTACTATAATACATCTCACCTTTGACAACATTTCGTATGACCTTCATCTCTGAACCCAGGTAAAAATAATGGAAATTTAATGACATTGTTGTTTTTTGCTACTTTTTGTATGACCAGAAATTGACATTAACGAATTGATGCAATGGAAATTTTTGGCGTTATCCAATCAAAATGAACTTTACAAATGATGTTGCATTAGAATTGAAATTAGACATTGCCATCAAAGGTCAAATATTGATTGTTTTTACTCTTTGGTTGGGTTGTTGTCTCTTTGACATATTTCCTATTTCAATTCTCAATATTATCACGTGTATAAATAATCTTTTCGTAAGTGATCTCCATAATTTTGATTTTCTTCAGGTACATGTACGAGACATGGCTCAAATTGCAGACCATTGCAGATCATATGCACTGAGTGATATAGACAGTAATTTCAGAAATGACTGTAAACATGAACATACACTTTGTTGTACTCAGTGTCTTTTATTAGAATCTTTTATGGATGATGTTCTAGTTAAAGTCAACAACAAAGAATGGGATCACACAGATCAAGTTATGTTTAAGGTAAAAAAAAAAATGATGGACCTTTTAGTTCAGACTAAAATCAGAAACATGATATCAATATACAATTAAACATTTTATGCAAATCTAAGTTGATTTGAAAAATGAATAGACATTTATTTTGGTAACCATGTGAATTTAGCGCGAACTGAAAATTGTAGCGTTTTTCACCTATTAATTAATTCCTCAAATTTGACTGCAATAAATCAAAATAAGTAAAACCTAGAATAAAGTTGAGTACAGTGTCCTCCCAAGTAACAGTTTTGTTTTCAATAAACCTGTTCTTGTTATTCCTGACACAAAGTGTAAGATCAAAATTTATAATTATTCTTACATTTTTAAGATAGTGTGAGTATTAGTTACATCTAGACTGCTTTATTTGAAAGACAATCACCTTTATTTTCATTAACACAGGTAGAAAAGGCAGTTGATGACATTAAAGAGTGGAAAGGACACATATTACGCTCAAGAAATCAGGAAGAGGCAAGGAGGCATACTCTTGGAATCATAGAAGAAAAAAAAGATGTTATGATAACCATAGACTGGGCAATGAAGTTCTTGCCCCGCAAATTCAGAGAAGGGCAAACAGATTGGTTCGCAAAACGAGGCATAAACTGGCATATCAGTGTTTCACTGATGAAAGGACCATCTGACACATACCAGTCTATCACCCATGTACATGTGTTCTCTTCAACTGTTGCTCAGGATTCATCGGTGACATCTTCTATCATTTCTGATGTTGTCCAAGATTTAATTCAAATGAACCAAGGTCTTTCGAATGTACATTTGTTTTCTGACAATGCAGGCTGCTACAAAAGTACCACTACCATAGCTGCCTTACACAAAACCTTGAAAGGGACAATCAAAACCTATAACTTTTGTGAAGCACAAGATGGGAAAGGTAATATTCATTTTGCTTTCAGCATCATTATCTGTGAAAACTGAAAATGAGTGAAATTGTTATGACAGACTCAATAACCCCTGATGTAATGGAAAATTGACCTGAATTTTTCACCATGAATGCAAAAGTATAACACACAATCTTGATAAATATAGAATAACCATACATTGTCTCGAAATATCAATTATTTGTACAAGGCTTAGAAACAGGTAGAAAGCGAGGCTGTTTCAAGCATTTCTACTTGTTTTTAGCCGATTACAAATAATATTTATATTTCGAGACAATGTATGGTTATTCTTTATATACTGCAACTTTTATAACTATTCTAAATGAAGTATTGAGAGCAAAAACTATCAGTGTTTAATTTAGAGCGGATGACGTAAAATTTCCAGGAACCTGTATCTTTTATTAACGTCATAAATAAGATAACACAGAAACGCATTGTCAACGTCATAAACAAGGCAACATACGGTCGGATACTGTATATCACATATGAATATACAGTCAATGCAATTTGACTGCTCAAATAGCACAGCTGTAGTAACTATAAGAACAGACAGCTGCCAATTCAACATGATGATAAGATATAAAAAAAAGAAGATGCGGTGTGATTGCCAATGAAACAACTCTCCACAAGAGACCAAAATAACACAGAAATTAACATTTATTGTCACTGTTTCATGTGTATGGCCTTCAACAATGAGCAAAGCCCATATGGCAAAGTCACCTGGTCTATAAAAGGCCTTAAAATGACAATGTAAAACAAAAAAAAACAAGAAAACGAACGGCAGTATTTATGTAGACAATGTTTTATATGTATAAAAATTGGGCGATCTTGTTCAATTGTCAACTTTTAAAATAAGATCTCTGTAAGAATGAGCATATCATTAAGTAAGCTATGCCATGCACCAAAATAATGACAATATTTACTAATGTGAATGTCTTGGCTTTTCTTATCAATGTCAGTCCTGAAATAACTCATTACCTGGTATGTTTTTACTTTTGTTTCTGCAGGACCTTGTGATCGTAGAGCATCACATTTAAAGTCGATCATTAAGAGATATGTGAATGAAGGAAATGATGTCGTAACAGCAGAACAGATGAAAAAAGTTTGTATTACATTGTTTGTGGTCCAATATTATATTACAACATAAGATTAACAATTCTAACAAAAATTTTCGAAAATTTCTTAAAATGATTATTGTTAAATTTAATCTATCCTCACCAAAAAGGCATAGATGTCATTCAGTTTTACCTTTTTCATTACATAAATTTGTACATTAGCAAATTGATTTACATTCAATTATTTGAGCATCATAAAGCCATTGAGAAATAATTTGATACTTATAAATTTTGTGACATACCTTTTAGCACACACAAGCAGATTTTTCATATGAATTGTTATTCCTGAGTTATGGTTCTTGGTAATGTAAAAAATAAGAAATTTGAGGTTTCAAAAAAATTATTAACAAATTAAAATTTATTACATTAGCCTGTTCGTAATCAGGTTTGCATGTTATTTAGACTATAAAGTGCTTTCACTAATTTATATCTCTAATTTTGAGGGGGTCTCATTGGGGGGTTCCGATCCCGGATCCCGCTTATTGTTTTGTTAGGTTCCCGTATCCCGCTTACACTATATACGTAAGCAATTCTCATTTTTTTGTCCTTTCCCGGGTCCCGCAAGATTTCATTTACCGTTTTCACGACACAATAATTTGACTTTCACGTGTCACGCTTACAAATAATCGGCAATCCCGCGTCACGCTTAGACCTCAATGAGACCCACATTTGATATCTTGGTTGGGCAAGTTTAAATTTGACCTTTTAAGAAATCCACCTATTTAAGTTAATTTGGTATAAGTCATCAATCTTAAAAGAGTTTTAAATGTAAAATGTATATGGATAATTCCATTTTCCCAGAAGAGGATTATATTTTAGGAGTTGAATCAATAATGGGTTGATATATGATTTGTTTGATTTCAGGCTATTGATTTGAAAAAGAACTTCAACTATAGAGTTAAAGTTGTAACTCCTGTAATTGACCTGGATCCTGTTCAAAATAGCATTAAATCAATACCAGGAATATCACAGTTGCATAATTTCAAATTTGAGGATTCGTGCTTGAGAGTGTGGAAAGCATATGGAATAGGAGCAGGTAAAATACATTAAATGATAATCCAAAAACTATAAACATAAATGTTTTTTTTTCATATATAAAGGACATGCCTGAAATTCTCCTATTTGAATAAATTCTGAAACAGCCTTCAAGAAAAAACAGTTGCTCCATCCAAAATCCCTTATTAAGCAAATTGAAATCAACCCTCATAAAGGAATCATCAATAATTACATAAATTTAATAATGTTTGGTTAGAATTCATTTAGTTTTTGTAGGTGAAAAAAAGTTCAGAAAAGTATAGAAAAATAGCCTTATGATAGGGAACATCAAACACATTTGTGACAATATTAGGTATCCTAACTTGTTTTTTATAATCTCGAATTCATGATGAAATTATCGGAAATATCATTTAAATTGTGGTTTTAAATATAGAAAATTATAAGACCATATGCATGCACTTTTGTTTAATCTTTATTTCAGGGAAATTAATTCCATGGACAGATATCTGTCAAGATATGAATGTTTCCCAGTTGAAAACAGTTCAAAATTGGTTGGAGAAATCTTGCAATGTTTTTTCTTCAGGTAGGATAATGTGTATATAAAAATTGTAATAAAGTATATAAATTTTATGAAAAAAAAAATTGGTGTCGCCGATATATCAGTTAGTGCTTTACTATACAGTATTTTTTTGTCTTCATTATTTAAGACTATATGGTGGCCCTTTATTTGCTTTCATCATCATACTTTGGTCACTAGTGAAAATTTTGTCTCATTGATTTGGAAATCAAATCACGTCTTTGGATTTTATATTGAACAAATTTTGTTAAATAATTTACTTAATGCATTTAACACCTGCATAAATTGTTCATATCATACATTGTATAACACAGATTATTATACCTTACATATATTTCAATCAGTTCTATTGGTTGAAACGTAATCACGTAACATGGAATAATTCAGTTAATTTTCATTCAATTGCAAGGAAGGACGAATAACCCTAAAAATTTGCACTAGCAGAGAATAACCCTATTATTCACCGGTGAATAACCTTTTGAGTTTGTTTATTTGTACTTGAGTTACCTCCCCTGAAAATGACGTCACAGACGTAAATAAACAAAATGGCAGCATTCACGTTACACTAGAAGCCCACCGAAAGATGAGGAAATATGGCATTTGACATAAATAGAACTGAGAGTGCCAGCAGCCGATGAAATCTCTTATAAAGGGTCCTTTTCAGGGCCATCAATATTTTACAAAAAGATTCTACTTTTGTTGTAAATTCCAGAAAAACGAACACAATTGTATTTTCAAATGTCAGTCCGTGTTTTATGTTAAAAAATATAGACTAGTAAATGTTCGAAATGCCCTTCCACTGTTAGTTCGGTATAATTAAACAATTGTGGCCCCTTAGAATCGATGAATATCCAAAAACCCTCAAAAGTTATTTCACTTTGGGCTGCACCCTCAATGAAATAACCTTCTGTTGTTTGACAATTTTGGATATTCACCTCTTCAATGGGCCATAATTGTATATTGTCATAGCTTGGACTTCTCTTGCCTACATTAGTATGGAGCTTTTAAAATTTTCTCTGCAATCAACTTCTCTAAAATTTGGCATGTACATTCTATATTTTTATTGTCTCCTATGTTGAACATTTCATAATTACATTTCAGATGATATGACAGGGGAAGAAGAAGTGGAAGAGTGTGGACCCCCAGCAAAGAAAGCAAAATCTGAAGAAAATATTTACAGTTGTCCTATAGAGGGTTGTGACAGGTCGTTCGAAAGTAATAGTGGTCTGGAACAACACATTATCCTAGGAAATTGTAACTATCAGTTGGAAAAGCAGTCATTGATGGACAGATCAAAATCAGAGTATAGTGTTAAATTGGATAAACTGTATCCAAAAACTGTAAATATTTCATGTTCTACTACTTCTGAAATTGCAAATACAGTAAAAATTGGTTGGGCTCTAAAAATGAAGAAAAAGAAAACGATTTTTAATGTTGAACAAAAACAATTCATGCAAGACCAGTTTGATATAGGCAAACACACTGGCAGGAAGGTTGATCCTTTTGAGGCAGCCAAGTTAATGATGGTGGAAGTGAAAAATGGTGAGAGAAGATTTAAGAAATCTGAATATCTAACTGGCTCCCAGATTTCTGGTTATTTCTCTAGATTGTCTCAAAAGGATAGAAAAATGTGTAAAGAAGACATTACAGTTTCTCAAAATGAAGATGACAAATATAACTTGAAAATGAGTGCAATTAAAAAAATGGAATCCTTGTAAATGAATGTTATAGTTATTATATACAGGGGAAAATTGTTCATTATGCAATATTTTAATTCCTTAGGTTATCATCATGCAAGTTTTTAACAGTGCTATTTTACAAACTTTTAATTAAATGCCTTAAGCTTTTGCTTAAGTATTACTTAGTATATATATGGGCATTTCATGCTTTCTTGGCCCACCTGAAAAGTCATAGACAGAATCATATGAATAATGTATAAGACAGATGAATTTTTTGTTAAACATTTTAGATAAATGTAAATGTCATATCAAATGTTTGGTCACTTTGACCTACACTTTACACATAAATAATCTAGGAAATTTGTTGTCAAAGATTTTAAAGTAAATACAAGTTAGAATTTGTTTAATGTATATGTAAGTGGTACATTGTTAGCTCTTTGTGCAGATAATAAAATCATCATATACTCTTCAAACTTGTATGGTTGTTTTCACTAATCAAACTCTTTTATGAGTTTGATAGAAATGATAAAGAGAGTCCAGTTATCAAGATGGAGACTTGTTGAATGCCTGATGTATATTATATGGGATTTGATGTATTTGAGTTTGACTATTCTACTTGAAATGTTCTAGAGTTGTGCCATGGTCTAAGGTAGTTGCTTGAATAATGCAAAATATTAAAAAAAATCTGATAAAATTTTCATTTGATATTTTCAGGGGGTGTTGAGGGCATACCGATTACCCCTGACCTCACCAACCCCGACATAATCTGCCAATAATGATGTTATTTGATTTAGCAAACCACATGGTGATGAAAACCAGTTCAAGTATTTCTACTAGATAATGTTATCACTTGAACCAATCAAATATCCCTTACTTATGTAAATTTGTAAAAGGGTACGTCATGAACACTTTACTATGGTTTCAAGTTTCAAGTTTCAAGTTTCAAGTTTCAAGTTTTTTATTTCTCAAGACCCTTAACCAGGGTATGTGAACAAATACAATTGAATACAATTTAACACAATATAACAAAATAGGTTGATTAAATGAACAAGTTAACATATATACATGATATACATTTCCAAATATATGGAAGACGAACATATTATATAAACAGTAACTTCAATCATTTTACTAAAGAAAGTATGATTTTACAAAATTTTGCAGCTTTGAATATTACATTATAATTGTCTGAGTTAAACAAAGCATGAAATTTATCAACATTTGGATTTGTAGTGAATTCTTTTGGCAATAACATTTTCCTCTCGTTTTTGAAATAAGAACATTGGAATAAATAATGAAATTCATCACCTAATGAGTTACAGTCACAAATATCACAAATTCTATCATCTCTTGCTATTCCCCAAAACCTGCCCTTTTCAACTGGCAGTTTATTATTAACACATCTAAAATTACATAAAGATTTCCTTAAATCTGTAGGAAGTTCTATTAAATATTTTTCAAAACAATGCTTTCTTTTAAAAATTCTATAATTGAGACATTTAGGTGATTCATACACAGTAGCACACCATTTCTGCTTAAATTGGTCACATAACCTTTGCTTTACAATCTTAGCTAGGTTGACAGATTTAGACACATTTTGAGTTAACCAATATTCAGAACAACCACATTCATTTAGAGTATTTTCAACACAACGTATCCATTCTGAATGGTACATATTTCTGTTATGCATGGTGTATAACAATTTATACAAAATAGATGAAATCTTATCTTGCTTACTACACATGAATCTTTTCCATAGACCAATCATCCTACTTTTAATAAATACATCAATAGGATATCTACCTAGTTCTCCATATATAATACAATTTGGAGTTGACTTCTTAACATTTAAAATAATCTTATAAAATTGTAAGAATAAAGATTCAACAGTATTATTGTTACTATAACCCCACACTTCACACCCATATAACAATATAGGTGCTACCATTGTGTCAAACATTTGTAATTGCAAATCAATAGGCAATCCTAGACTTCTACATTTTCTTAACATACTGTACATGGCTTTTCTACCTTGTTCTAACAATTTATTCTGGTTATTTTTAAAGGAACCGTTATACATAAATATAATACCTAAATAAGCAAAATCATCAACAATATTCAAAACCTCCCCATTCAGTGTAAATACAGGTTTATCAGGGGATTTACGTTTCCTAAATACAACACCTTTTGTTTTTGTAGCATTAATTTCAAGTTTCCAAGTCTTACAATATAAATACATGGAATTAAGTGCAGCTTGTAACTCAGCCTTAGATTCAGCAAGTATAACAGTGTCTTCAGCATATAATAATAGATACAATCTTAAATAGACAGAAATTTCATCAGTATCAAGAGCAGTATGAACAGCATTACAAACATCTGACAACCCATCAAATGCATTAGATACAAACTGGACTAAATCATTAAGAAACAGCGAAAAAAGTACAGGCGACAGGTTTTCTCCCTGTCTAACACCAACATTACTTTGAAAATAATCTGACATTTGTCTACCCTGTCGTACACAAGATTTAGCATTTTCATACATAGCATGTACAATATTAAACATTTTACCATCAATACAGTTTTGCAGTAACTTATTCCATAAAGCTGTTCTATTAATGGAGTCAAAAGCCTTGCGATAATCAATAAAGGCACAATATAGTGGTTTATTCTTGTGTAAGTACAAATCAATTAAACATTTAAGATTGAATATATGATCATAAGTTCCATAATTCTTTCTAAAACCTGCCTGTTCTTCACAGAAAACATTCATATTTTCAAGATAAACATTAAGTCTGTTATTTAGTACAGCTGTAAAAAGTTTACCATAACAACTAAGTATTGTAATCCCCCTGTAATTGTCAGGGTTAGTGACATCACCTTTGTTTTTATAAATTGGACATATAACACCAATCGACCATAAGTCTGGCACAATACCAGCTTCAAAAATAATATTAAACAGCTTCACAAATATAGAAAGCATTTTATGGCTTGAATACTTTAAAAATTCATTCAAAATTAAATCTGTACCACATGATTTGTTATTTTTCAAATTCTTAATTGCATTTTCAACCTCTTTTTCGGTGATAACAGCATTTACATTAATATTCAGATTAGTAACAGTATTTCTATCAACATCTACAAAATCACAATCATTGTCCTCTTGTGCATTGCTTAACTTCTTAAAATGCTCAAAAAAACATTCATTCGACACTTTTTCAAGTACCTTATTTTTACCATTACAATTTCCTGACCTATTCAACAATGTCCAGTAAGACTTTGGATCATTCAGACTAAGATTTCGGAGTTTCTTGACAAAGTTTCGTCTATACTCATTATATTGACAATTCAATACCTTTTTATAATTTTTACTACATCTGACTAAGTTATTCATGCTATCAACAGTTTTGACACGCCAATTATAACATTTGGCTTTGTGATAATCACTCCTTTTTCTTTTACAATCTGCCTTAAACCATGGTTTATTAACCTTACACTTAGGTTTTTTTCTACATTTCTTCTCACTAACATTTATTTCTTTTAACATATTACTATCAGTAGCAGCATGAATAATAATATCATTACATTCAACAACAAAGTCATTAATCATATCTTTGGTAACAGATGTAACATCAAGTGAATCAAGTCGCTCATACAAGTCATTGATATTATCAGCATTTAAAGCATCATTAAACTTAAATAAATTCTTCTGGCTCAAAAAACCCATCAATAAACTTTTTAACACAGTAGGAACTTGATTTCCCCTTACAAACTCCAAGGATTTGAATAAGCCATTTGCGGGGCACTGCCACATCACTACAATCTGTGATGCGCTCGTAACCATTTGGTAAATTGTCCTCTGATGAAATTATCACCTTAAAAAAGAACACATTATTATGTATATATTATGTTATTCAGGTTTTAGACCCAAAGCCAGGAATGTCACATCATATACCCTGTCTGAAAACTGAATTACAATTATATAACGGATTACCCGTGCCTTGATGTGTTTCCAGAACATTCAACCATGCAATTAACATAGACAAATCATATATTTCCCACATTGGGATACGAGTATGTGAAGCATTTTGTAATATTTGCATTAAAAATATTTTTTGCGTGTCGACAATACTTTATAACAACACATTTAAACATTTTTTTTAATACTTATGTTTATTTGATGTGTTGTTACATAAAAAAAAACATGGAATTTAAGGCAACTCATTGTTTTTTACCCTTAATGAGCCTCTATCATGTTTTTCTATGATGCATTACGTCACAGAAAAAAAAATTGCAACGAACATTATTGAGGTACAAATTGGGGAAAAAAATGGCATATATACCCTGCCAGTTTCCAGAATATACATTGACATAGTTTTTCTATTTAATAAAAGTAATGATGATTTCAAGTTTGCTTTTTATTTATGACGATTTTGACACCAAACATTTGGACCAGTGGATTCCTCATCCTCAGCTGTTCTAGACTTAAACAGCCTGTCACTGGTCCGAAGTACTGGTTACCATGACACATTCCTTATTTAAACTTCTAGCTATCATAAACATGATGAGCAAATTCGATTATATTTTTGAATTGGAAAATTGAGAAGAAAAAAAAACGTGTGTCCTTGCAATTACATGAATGTGGAAAGATACAGGAAAGCGAATATTATTTTCAATTTTTTTTCTCTAATAGAACATTAATTCTTCTTATTGAAAATCATTCTGATAATATTTTAAAAGATTAAATCAAAATCTTTAACTTACATAATTTGAATAATCAACTTTTACACCCCGAAGTGGGGTATAGTGATCAATGACTTCGTCTGTCTGTTCATCTGTTGATGAAACCAAGGCTGAAATGTATGAAATATTTATTGTAACTGATATCTATACACTAGTTTTATACAAAATTATTATTTTACCACTTCCGATACAGATTACTTTGTTTAACAAAAATGGTTTAATAAATGCATGTTAATATTCCTCTATTTATATGTGTTTTGAAAAGGGATAACAATTTATTTGTATCGGTCATGTTTGGAACCCTCCTTATAAAATGGGTGGATCTGCCCCTGTGTATTGATAAATTTTCAACGAATTTTACCAAAATTCAGCTTTTATTATATTTTAAATCTTATTTTTTCGTATACATTTATTAAAAGTAGAAAAAGTATTCCTCATAAGTGATTAAGTAATTTGTTTAAATTCAAATCATTGATTAAAATATTAACCTGGTGCATGCAACACAGGTAACACCTATTGACAATGATTAACTTTTTATCAGAAACAGTAATTAGCTATGCCCTAGGGATTATCATTGAATATTAAGTGTGGTGTTTATGACTGGAAAACATTACAATTAGAAGCTAGTAATTGTTATAAAACCAACAGTTTATAATCTAAGACAATAACACATAATTACCGTAATTGTTTCTGTAAAAAAATGTGTTTTGTCCCAAATCCTAATTGGCAATTGATGGTCGAAGGGGAATAACTACCACAAAAATGGTCTGTTAACTTCATAATTATATAGCCTTGCTAAAATTTGATAAAAAGGCCTTCAGTTAATGTTACGGTGTGAGGGCGCTAAAAGTGTGGGATGGACATATGCATGTTATGGTCTTAGGCCAAAGTAAACTAATTGTTGGTTTCTCCTTACATTGAAAAAATTTCATGATCCGGCAGGTCAGGAATTTATTTTATATTTTTATGTTTATTTTGTGTTGTTTGGATTCAATGCAAAAAAAACCAAACAAGGTTTATGTTGCTTTTTAAGATTTGTAATATAATGTTGTTATTGCTCTACTTTCCAACTATTAATCATTTAAATATGATTGACTTTTTTGTTTTGTTTTTTATGAATCCAATAAAAAAAAGTTTAACCAGATAGGTTTAATAAAATCAACGGTACCAATTTTGTTGCACCAGATGCGCATTTCGACAAAATATGTCTCTTCAGTGATGCTCGTGGCCAAAATATTTGAAATCCAAAGCTAATATAAAAGATGAAGAGTTATAATCCAAAAGGTCCAAAAAGTATAGTCAAATTCGTGAAAGGAATCAGAGCTTTGCATGAGGGAGATACATTCCTTAATTTATAATAATTTCTAATATTTTGTAACAGCAAATTTAAATAACACAAAAAATCCGTATTTTCATGCCAGTACCGAAGTACTGGCTACTGGGCTGGTGATACCCTCGGGGACTAATAGTCCACCAGCAGAGGCATCGACCCAGTGGTAGTAATAAAATCAACGGTACCAATTTTGTTGCACCAGATGCGCATTTCGACAAAATATGTCTCTTCAGTGATGCTCGTGGCCAAATATTTGAAATCCAAAGCTAATATAAAAGATGAAGAGCTATAATCCAAAAGGTCCAAAAAGTATAGTCAAATTCGTGAAAGGAATTAGAGCTTTGCATGAGGGAGATACATTCCTTAATTTATAATAATTTCTAATATTTTGTAACAGCAAATTTAAATAACACAAAAAATCCGTATTTTCATGCCAGTACCGAAGTACTGGCTACTGGGCTGGTGAAACCCTCGGGGACTTATAGTCCACCAGCAGAGGCATCGACCCAGTGGTAGTAATACAATCAACGGTACCAATTTTGTTGCACCAGATGCGCATTTCGACAAAATATGTCTCTTCAGTGATGCTCGTGGCCAAAATATTTGAAATCGAAAGCTAATATAAAAGATGAAGAGCTATAATCCAAAAGGTCCAAAAAGTATAGTCAAATTCGTGAAAGGAATCAGAGCTTTGCATGAGGGAGATACATTCCTTAATTTATAATAATTTCTAATATTTTGTAACAGCAAATTTAAATAACACAAAAAATCCGTATTTTCATGCCAGTACCGAAGTACTGGCTACTGGGCTGGTGATACCCTCGGGGACTAATAGTCCACCAGCAGAGGCATCGACCCAGTGGTAGTAATAAAATCAACGGTACCAATTTTGTTGCACCAGATGCGCATTTCGACAAAATATATCTCTTCAGTGATGCTCGTGGCCAAAATATTTGAAATCCAAAGCTAATATAAAAGATGAAGAGCTATAATCCAAAAGGTCCAAAAAGTATAGTCAAATTCGTGAAAGGAATCAGAGCTTTGCATGAGGGAGATACATTCCTTAATTTATAATAATTTCTAATATTTTGTAACAGCAAATTTAAATAACACAAAAAATCCGTATTTTCATGCCAGTACCGAAGTACTGGCTACTGGGCTGGTGATACCCTCGGGGACTAATAGTCCACCAGCAGAGGCATCGACCCAGTGGTAGTAATAAAATCAACGGTACCAATTTTGTTGCACCAGATGCGCATTTCGACAAAATATGTCTCTTCAGTGATGCTCGTGGCCAAAATATTTGAAATCCAAAGCTAATATAAAAGATGAAGAGCTATAATCCAAAAGGTCAAAAAAGTATAGTCAAATTCGTGAAAGAAATCAGAGCTTTGCATGAGGGAGATACATTCCTTAATTTATAATAATTTCTAATATTTTGTAACAGCAAATTTAAATAACACAAACAATCCGTATTTTCATGCCAGTACCGAAGTACTGGCTACTGGGCTGGTGATACCCTCGGGGACTTATAGTCCACCAGCAGAGGCATCGACCCAGTGGTAGTAATAAAATCAACGGTACCAATTTTGTTGCACCAGATGCGCATTTCGACAAAATATGTCTCTTCAGTGATGCTCGTGGCCAAAATATTTGAAATCCAAAGCTAATATAAAAGATGAAGAGCTATAATCCAAAAGGTCAAAAAAGTATAGTCAAATTCGTGAAAGGAATCAGAGCTTTGCATGAGGGAGATACATTCCTTAATTTATAATAATTTCTAATATTTTGTAACAGCAAATTTAAATAACACAAATAATCCGTATTTTCATGCCAGTACCGAAGTACTGGCTACTGGGCTGGTGATACCCTCGGGGACTAATAGTCCACCAGCAGAGGCATCGACCCAGTGGTAGTAATAAAATCAACGGTACCAATTTTGTTGCACCAGATGCGCATTTCGACAAAATATGTCTCTTCAGTGATGCTCGTGGCCAAAATATTTGAAATCCAAAGCTAATATAAAAGATGAAGAGTTATAATCCAAAAGGTCCAAAAAGTATAGTCAAATTCGTGAAAGGAATCAGAGCTTTGCATGAGGGAGATACATTCCTTAATTTATAATAATTTCTAATATTTTGTAACAGCAAATTTAAATAACACAAACAATCCGTATTTTCATGCCAGTACCGAAGTACTGGCTACTGGGCTGGTGATACCCTCGGGGACTTATAGTCCACCAGCAGAGGCATCGACCCAGTGGTAGTAATAAAATCAACGGTACCAATTTTGTTGCACCAGATGCGCATTTCGACAAAATATGTCTCTTCAGTGATGCTCGTGGCCAAAATATTTGAAATCCAAAGCTAATATAAAAGATGAAGAGCTATAATCCAAAAGGTCAAAAAAGTATAGTCAAATTCGTGAAAGGAATCAGAGCTTTGCATGAGGGAGATACATTCCTTAATTTATAATAATTTCTAATATTTTGTAACAGCAAATTTAAATAACACAAATAATCCGTATTTTCATGCCAGTACCGAAGTACTGGCTACTGGGCTGGTGATACCCTCGGGGACTAATAGTCCACCAGCAGAGGCATCGACCCAGTGGTAGTAATAAAATCAACGGTACCAATTTTGTTGCACCAGATGCGCATTTCGACAAAATATGTCTCTTCAGTGATGCTCGTGGCCAAAATATTTGAAATCCAAAGCTAATATAAAAGATGAAGAGTTATAATCCAAAAGGTCCAAAAAGTATAGTCAAATTCGTGAAAGGAATCAGAGCTTTGCATGAGGGAGATACATTCCTTAATTTATAATAATTTCTAATATTTTGTAACAGCAAATTTAAATAACACAAACAATCCGTATTTTCATGCCAGTACCGAAGTACTGGCTACTGGGCTGGTGATACCCTCGGGGACTTATAGTCCACCAGCAGAGGCATCGACCCAGTGGTAGTAATAAAATCAACGGTACCAATTTTGTTGCACCAGATGCGCATTTCGACAAAATATGTCTCTTCAGTGATGCTCGTGGCCAAAATATTTGAAATCCAAAGCTAATATAAAAGATGAAGAGCTATAATCCAAAAGGTCAAAAAAGTATAGTCAAATTCGTGAAAGGAATCAGAGCTTTGCATGAGGGAGATACATTCCTTAATTTATAATAATTTCTAATATTTTGTAACAGCAAATTTAAATAACACAAATAATCCGTATTTTCATGCCAGTACCGAAGTACTGGCTACTGGGCTGGTGATACCCTCGGGGACTAATAGTCCACCAGCAGAGGCATCGACCCAGTGGTAGTAATAAAATCAACGGTACCAATTTTGTTGCACCAGATGCGCATTTCGACAAAATATGTCTCTTCAGTGATGCTCGTGGCCAAAATATTTGAAATCCAAAGCTAATATAAAAGATGAAGAGTTATAATCCAAAAGGTCCAAAAAGTATAGTCAAATTCGTGAAAGGAATCAGAGCTTTGCATGAGGGAGATACATTCCTTAATTTATAATAATTTCTAATATTTTGTAACAGCAAATTTAAATAACACAAACAATCCGTATTTTCATGCCAGTACCGAAGTACTGGCTACTGGGCTGGTGATACCCTCGGGGACTTATAGTCCACCAGCAGAGGCATCGACCCAGTGGTAGTAATAAAATCAACGGTACCAATTTTGTTGCACCAGATGCGCATTTCGACAAAATATGTCTCTTCAGTGATGCTCGTGGCCAAAATATTTGAAATCCAAAGCTAATATAAAAGATGAAGAGCTATAATCCAAAAGGTCAAAAAAGTATAGTCAAATTCGTGAAAGGAATCAGAGCTTTGCATGAGGGAGATACATTCCTTAATTTATAATAATTTCTAATATTTTGTAACAGCAAATTTAAATAACACAAATAATCCGTATTTTCATGCCAGTACCGAAGTACTGGCTACTGGGCTGGTGATACCCTCGGGGACTAATAGTCCACCAGCAGAGGCATCGACCCAGTGGTAGTAATAAAATCAACGGTACCAATTTTGTTGCACCAGATGCGCATTTCGACAAAATATGTCTCTTCAGTGATGCTCGTGGCCAAAATATTTGAAATCCAAAGCTAATATAAAAGATGAAGAGTTATAATCCAAAAGGTCCAAAAAGTATAGTCAAATTCGTGAAAGGAATCAGAGCTTTGCATGAGGGAGATACATTCCTTAATTTATAATAATTTCTAATATTTTGTAACAGCAAATTTAAATAACACAAACAATCCGTATTTTCATGCCAGTACCGAAGTACTGGCTACTGGGCTGGTGATACCCTCGGGGACTTATAGTCCACCAGCAGAGGCATCGACCCAGTGGTAGTAATAAAATCAACGGTACCAATTTTGTTGCACCAGATGCGCATTTCGACAAAATATGTCTCTTCAGTGATGCTCGTGGCCAAAATATTTGAAATCCAAAGCTAATATAAAAGATGAAGAGCTATAATCCAAAAGGTCAAAAAAGTATAGTCAAATTCGTGAAAGGAATCAGAGCTTTGCATGAGGGAGATACATTCCTTAATTTATAATAATTTCTAATATTTTGTAACAGCAAATTTAAATAACACAAATAATCCGTATTTTCATGCCAGTACCGAAGTACTGGCTACTGGGCTGGTGATACCCTCGGGGACTAATAGTCCACCAGCAGAGGCATCGACCCAGTGGTAGTAATAAAATCAACGGTACCAATTTTGTTGCACCAGATGCGCATTTCGACAAAATATGTCTCTTCAGTGATGCTCGTGGCCAAAATATTTGAAATCCAAAGCTAATATAAAAGATGAAGAGCTATAATCCAACGTCGTTATTGTATGGACACATGGTTTTTATTGTTGTATTTGTGCTTTGTCACGAGATGTGTTGTTCTCGTGTTTGTATTTTTTTTTTATTCATATGAATATTTTTGATAGAGTTAAGCCATTTCAATTAATATTTTATAGTGCGTCTTTTATTGTTGTAATGTTGTTCTGCTGTATCAGGTCTAGGGTGAAGGTTGGCGCCAGGTAAAACGTTTAAACCCACTGCATATATTATATGCACCTGTCCTAAGTCAGGAACCTGTTGTTCAGTGGTTGTCTTTTGTTAGTATATTTCATATATGTTTCTCGTTTTGTAAATAGATTAGACCGTTGGTTTTTCTGTTTGAATTGTGTTACACTGGTTATTATGGGGCCCTTTATAGCTTACTGTTCGGTGTGAGCTTTTGCTCCGTGTTGAAGGCCGTACTTTGACCTATAACTGTTTAATTTTTTATACATTGTTACTTGGATGGAGAGTTGTCTCATTGGCACTCATACCGCATCTTCTTATTTATATTGTACATATACATTATAATATGTGTTATAGTTTTTTTATAGAATCCATCACAGACTTTATATATGTATACATAAACAAAAGCAAGTGTACAGATCTAACATGGTTGGGCTGTTATTTAGAGTAATTATATAGTCTTATATTATATATATATAATTTTTACTTAGAGTTTTTTTTTAGAGTTGTCACTTGTTCAGACGTACTTATAATTTTATTTTAATATATATGTACCTGTCCCACAAAACAGAAGCCTGTAATCTAGTGCATGTTGCTTAATGGTGTAAAATGTATTTCAAAATTGTTGTGTACACACATTTAAATGTGTCCATTGGTTTACTCATCTGAATTATTTAACATGGTCATTGCATGGTTTATAGCTTGTATTCAAAACTCTGAGTGAAATTTATAAAAAAAATCTAAGACCCATTTTAAATTTCAAATTGGAAGTTAATTTGCAAAATATGAATGATATGAAACAATCTTTTACTCAATCTAATTGAAATTAAATCTCTCACTCGCTATTTTTTTTATTCTTGGTCGCTGCGTGGGAGATCTAACAACATCCCATTTGACAGGGCGTCAGAGCTCAAAATCGATTGTCCAATCAAAACAGTGCTCCCAAAATCTTCA
This sequence comes from Mytilus edulis, assembly GCF_963676685.1. Classification (NCBI taxonomy): domain Eukaryota; kingdom Metazoa; phylum Mollusca; class Bivalvia; order Mytilida; family Mytilidae; genus Mytilus; species Mytilus edulis. The sequence goes on from NC_092354.1 coordinate 34,654,948, forward strand.
CTGTGAAGTAGACTGGCACAGTCAGTCGCAATTTTTATCGACTTCCGTAAAAGGGAAATAATTCATAACAACAAACTAAACAAAATGGTAGCCCCCAGTACAAATGTAACAAATGGCTTCGGGTGGATTGTCAACACCTAGACGACTTTATAGTCGATCTAACGTGTGTATTTTATGCAACTTTTCGTTTATTGTAACCGAAATTAATGAAAATGGACAAAAAATTGAGAAAAAACTGTTTCATGAAAAATATAAATTGACCACGGAAAGAGTAATCGCTATCCGAAAAGTTATCCCCGATTTTAAAACTGTTGATGACACAAACAATGGGGTGTGTAAGAAATGTTTCCGGCGGATTGAAAAGGTTAATCATTTAAGAGAAGAGGCAAAACGACACGAGGCGGACATTTTAAAGAGTTACTCAGCCGTTCAGAGTGTGTCTCACGTTTCAGACATTTCAAACAAAAGACTCCTAAGGTCTCCATCAACGCCAGATCCATCTAAAAAGAAAAACAAACAATTTCCGTCCATAGAATTGAGGCATTTAGTGCAAATTCCAAATTTGTTTGCACATACATCTACCCAGGTTCATGATGTTAGACCTCTGTATAGCCAACCTACCAACTTGCCAGACATGTCAGAAGCAACCATTGCACTGCCGCTTAAAATAATACCAACACAGACAAGCATTAAAATTGGTAAGTTTACAGTAACAACATACATTTACTTACTTTCTTTTAATATGTCATGTCAGTAGTTTCATGAATTTGGGGTTCATATGGAAAAAAAAAAGGTATGGGGTTCATATGGAAAAAAAAGTATTGTTTCATTGTAGAAATAGTATGAAATTAAGGAATGTACAGCCCAGTTCTTGCTGATTCCTTGGCTAATTTTGGCTATACATTTTTGTACTTTGGTTTGCTTCATGGTCAGTTCCATGTAACATGTTTATCAGCTCTGCAATATGTTTGTATAATTTATTGACCTTACAAATATTTTCATCTTGAGCTTGAGCACCACTGGAGAGACATTATTTATTTATGTAAATGCACATGGCACATAAAAATTTGTAAACTGTTATGTTACAAATAAGGCTTACATTGTACAATTCTTGGTTGAATTGTTTCATGTTTTTCATGTCAATGCTTTTATTGGTTTGCTAATCATTGATGATTGTTGCCTATTACACACTCTTCATTTGAACCTTGGTCATGTTGAGGGTTGTCTCATTGACAATCATACCTCAATTTCTTTTTTTTACTATTTGACAAACAAAATGTTTGTGTTAACTACAAATGTATATATATATCATCATCACCAGATAATGCACCAGATTTTAAATCTGCTAAGAGATCTCTTGGGTTTTATAACCAAGAAAAAGAGAACCAGAATTCATCTCTCAAGGACGGAACTGTCAAGGTTTAACAAAAAATGTTTTGTTTTTTGTTCAGCATGTTCAGTTTGATACATTTTTATGCAGCATTGTATGATTAAGTTTTCAAATTCATTCCAAATTTCTAAATTTGTTGACCATTTAAAGGATTTTTTTTTTTTTAATCAAATAATACATTGAGATAATAATGAGTTTAATAGCACAATGCATATGTATACATGTATACAGATACATGTATTTATATGAAAGTATGTTTTTCTTGTAACATAAGTTTTAATCTTTATAGATCAGATCTCTGAATTCAAAATAGATCTTACCTAATCATATCATGCTGCTTTTGTTATATAATGAGAAAAAAAAGTTTCGCAACACATTTTTGACCACACAACAATAGTCTTTGAATGAAAAAATATTGAAAAGAATTTAGTTGTATCATGTATGTTTAATTGTCTACCATAAACTTCCTTTACTTAGCTAACTCGTTTCTTCTTTTTGTCAAAAAAGTGTTAACATGTTAAGTTCATGTGTGCTTTAAGCAATATGCATGTTGTGATTTCCCCTTTCGTGGGAAAAATTTGGTTGATTATATAGGGGATCACTGAAGCATGACTGGAGCGGCCCCCCTTAGGTCAGTCAGCGCCCCCCCCCCCCTTTATGAAAAGTCCTGGATTCGCCATTGATATAAACAGATAGAAAATGTCCTTAAAATAGGTACCTTAAATGTTGCAAAACTTTTTTTACTCAGTATAATTTATGTTTAAATTTAAAAATTCTGTTTTTTTGCATTTAGTTTAGTCATGAATGTAGAGTTGACAGTTGTCACATGCATGACATACATGTACTGTGTATCTGAATGATGTGTAACAGTTTATTGATTCAGAAAGCAGCAATCACAATCATCCAACAGATTAAGTGAAAGGATGTCATAGACAATCTGAGAAAGCATCACCATTTGCAATTTCAAAACATATAAACACACATGTACATTAAATCAATATATAGGACCTGATGATTTTTTTCGCCACAATTTTTTTCTCCGCAAAATGTGAAATGGCGCCAGTGGAAACCCTTGGGCCATACATTTTCAAAATGCATGACAATACACTTTTAGGTATATGCTTTTATATAAAAACAAAATAATTTTTTAACAATAAAAATCATATTCATAGATCTCGGCTATGATGTTTATATTGATTCATGGATATATCTAAAATAATTTATGTTAAAATTATTTATTACTATATATTCTCCTTTAGGTATCGATATACTATCCAAGTGGAAAGAAAACTTCAGTTATAACAGCAGAAGCTTATAAAACCATTTGCAGAGCTCTCGTAAGAGGAACTGATAATGTTAATATTGACCGAACAATTGTACAAACTGTATGCAAGTCTAACCCAATGCAAGTTGTACATGGAACTGTAGGGTTAATACAAGAAGAATGCAAGATAATCTGCAAGAGAGGCACCCAAACTTTATTTCAAAAGAAAGGCTATGATGATTTTTTCAAATTCAACTGGGACCATATGTACAATGAGTTAAAAATGATGTGCCCATCAATGCTGGCTATAATATCATCAATAGTTAGTGATATTCCACCTAGTGTTAATACCAAGCCTTTCATGCATATAATGGTAACTGCTGCAATTGGATTACATGGACGATCACAAGAAATGTCAGCAATACAATACATGGTTGGATTTCTTTTGACTCATGGAGGCTGTACACAAAGAGTATGTTCTTCATTATTTCTTATACAAGTTAATGGTTAATGTATTCATTATTATAAGAATTGTACAATATTCACTCTCAGTTTTAGGGGCATATCATGATGTACTTGCTGCTGAACATGACATATATCCACAATTCCATCATCATTATAAAAAAAGAATCTTATATTTGGATCTGCAAAGATATATTTTTTTCTAAACACTAAGTAGCTATATCATTTGTCTAACATTCTAAAACTTTAGACATTAAAATATATAAAAACATCTACACAAGATACAGAGGTACGTGGTACATGTAGTTCAATTAAAACAATGAACAAATTACATGTTTCTACTTTGTTGGGCACTTTTAAGAAAAGTGTCTTGTTACATATAAAAGTGACTGCTAATTATTGATAATGGTTACATTATTCTTGATACAAGAACATGATGGATACATTTAGTCATCAGTTTATACATGTCTTAGATGCATATATTTGTATTTAATTATTTTAGGCATCTATGCTACCTATTAACTATAATTTATTCATTTTTTTATAATTATAGGATATTGAAAGACTAGCGAAAATCGGAGTTTGTGTGCACCCACAGACAATTCATAATAAGTTAGCAAGCTGGCAAGACAAACTTGACTTAGAAATACTGTCTATTCGAGATTCATGGGCAAATGGTGGAACTACAAAATACCAATTAATTGGAGATAACTGGGATAAAAACATCCTCCCATCTTACCGCACTTCTGATCAGAAAACACTTTCCTTACACTTGTTTAACATGTATGCCATTGTAGACAGAGTTCCAGCAGAAAAAAAATACAAGTGAAAGTTTCCTAGATGTGTCAGACCTTGACCTGTTAACATTCATTCCATCTTTAACAGAACAAAAACAATTGATGCAGGAACTCACTTTTATTTTTGCAACATCTGTTATTCAGAATGTGCCTCAGATTGGACGACTTTTCAAGAAAATATATCCAGAACATTTAAACCATACCTACAGTGACTATGCTGGATTAAAGACAGCCCAGGTATTTGTAACTCCTATTATTTTAATTATTAAACAACATACTTCATCAAACTATATCATTTGTTAAAGTGACTTTAAAGGTCATATTTCTCTTTATCTGACTTAGACATAGGACCTCAAGATAAAAAAATACAGATAAAAATACCTTGTGGAGGTGGGGAAATTAACTTTTTCATTTTTTGACATATATAGACTCTTGATACATGTACATGTATTTGGCAAATGAATGTGATGTTTCATGTACCATTGAAGATATATAATAGTTTGTATGGGTATTTTACATTTCAACCTGTACATGATTTGTTTTCAATTTGTTCATGCCATTCATTATAATATATATATTGTTTTCAGTATCCTCTTGGAATATATGACTGTAATGAAAACAAGACACAGGAAGTCATTCAACTTTTAAAAGAACTGTCGGACAATTATGTGCCATTGAAGGATGGTAAAATAGTAGAACCAGTCTTTTTTGGAGGTATGCATGTTTTATAATTCTTCTGGCACCTCCATTTCCTCAACCCTTTAAAATTGGTGCCATGATTTAGTCAATAGTGCTGAAAGTGGCATTAAACACCAACAACCAATCAACTAACTATTGACTTTTTCAGTTTCAAGGTCACATCAAATTTAACCTGTTCTTTCATCATGTCCTGAACAGTACAGTGACAATAAATTGTAAGCCAGGGATCTAAAAATTCTTAAATTATTTATGAGCACATGCTTACAAATTCTACACTGGAACAATCAATATGTCTTTTCAATATGACCTACACACAACTATTTCGCAAAACAAATGATGTTGTAACTGACAATAGGCTTTACTCTTCTCCATTACAAATGATTAAGAATATTTTATTGTAAAATCTGAAAATTAAATCAATATTTATCATTTTAAAGGAGACAGACTAACAGATGAGCGAATACAGGGTGCTCAAAGTGCCATGGGCAATGCAGACACAGCAAAAGAAAAATTGGAAGGATTCATCTCTAAAACTGAGGATTTCCATAGGCTGATGAATTTCTTAGAGGTAAATTACTAAAACATTCTATAAACTGGCATATATGTACATTTTGTATGTACTCCAACATGTTCAATTTTACTAATATGCTAATCTGTAAGCATTGCTTTGGGCATTAAAATTTACTTTTCTCTGTCTACATTAAGTAAAATATTAATTTCCATTTCTGGAAAACTAGATTTGTATAAAAATAAGGAGATATGGTATGATTGCCAATGAGACAACAATCCACAAATGTTTAAATGTGGATGAAAGCAATTATAGGCAAGCATATGGCCTTCAACAATGAGATAAACCCATACTGTATAGTAGTCTTTCCTCATGATCAATACTTTATGAAAAATCAGAAGATAAGCAGACCAGATATTTTAATGCGTACATTCAAGTATGTAATATTTAAAATGTATAGAATTCAAATAAGAACAATGACTACTACCCATAACTATTAACAGAATGTACCTTTACTTAAAAAAAACCTATTTATTTAATTTTATGATCGACCTATGTTTGCAGGCTATACACAAGTTGACATACAACAGTGGAAGTGGAAATGACCCATGTACAGCCTACTACTATCGAAACCTACTCAATATGAGAAATGTGAAAGGCAAAGTTAAAAACTCTTATAGGCCATATAAGCTACTGTATTATACAATTTTGGATGCTGTTTTATTGTTAATGTTTTTCACATACTTCAACTTAGCTGATTTAGACTCAGACATCCCTATTCCAGAGAACTTTGAAGACATGGACAAAATAAAACAAATTGATTGGCTTGATACAATCTGTAGAAATATTCTTCAGCAATTCTTTTTTGAAAATAATGAAGACATATGTCATGCTGTTAGGGAAGTTCTGTCAGATCCAGAGCATGAAGTGAATTATTGGACTGCAAACCTTGAAGATGGACATGTGAAATGTCATTTTTGTGCAAGGACATATACTTATGTTGGCTCATTAAAGTCCCATGAAATGAAAGTACACGGTGTTCAAATAAAAAAAGAAAAGAAAAAAGCTACTGTAAAAGATCAAGATCAGCTACAAGACTATATTTTGATGCTCTTTAAACTAACACTCCTTCATAAAAACCTTGACACTGCAGTTGACATGGGAGATGGTGAGAGATGTGTAAGATCAACCAAGTATGAATTGCACATTTATAACAAAACTAACAAAGTGAAATATGTTATTGCTTCTGTACACTTAACAAGTTTAATATCAGGCGTTCTTCCTGGTGATCAGTCTCAAAGCTTGATATCAAACAGATTTGTGAATGTACAGGGTGGTAAAAATAATAATATAGCTCTTGATGAGCATTTAGAAATGCTCAATCGTGACAGCAAGATCACTTGTACTGGACACCAAACGAAAGAAAGCATCATCAAACATTCTAAGGAATATGCTCACTTAATCAACTACATAAAGAATTTCGAGCTTATCAGCGGTACTAGAAAACGCAAGGGATTTCATCACTTGCCATCTTATTGTGAGGATGTGAGAAAAGTTGCTAAGGACTTATTGGAACACAGTGCACTTAAACATACAATCAATCGTAAATTAAAATGTAAAGACTTAAAAATTGACAGAAATCCGTTTGAAAATTGTGTGTCAGGACTGTCATCTATGATTCATCGTCATAAACCGCCAACTCCATTTCGTCGTTTACGTGACAAGCATATTTAGTAGTTGTGTGATACCGTGTCTTAGTGTAGTATTTTCTCACTGGCTATATATAGCTATTAAACCATGCCTTATCCTTGTCAAACTCTACATCTAGTCTCTGGTGGAACTTTTCTCATTGGCAATCAAACCAAATCATGCAAATCTTATTTCGTATAAAGATCAATTTATATATACAAGACCTTCTCACAAGCAGACATGTGCTTAAAATGTGTGAATATCAAGTTGGCTAGGAGCTCTATAAACCTCATGTTTACTATGCTTTGTTTGTCTCTAAATAAAATTTACTTGCTTAAACTTACTTCTGAGTAATCACTATTCATGCTACATGTATTATAATTTACTGATATAATTATTGTCTTGCAAATGAATAATATGAGATCTGATGTATATGTCAACGAGACAGCAACCCAATTATAACAAGAGTGGACACACTAAAATGTCTCACCTTTTCTAGTGTTCTCAATTGAATTAATGTTGATAAGTTTTTTCTACAAGCATTGATTAAATTCAATGTTCACATGTTTAAGGTGAAATAAACAATCACAGGCTGAACAATCATTCCAAACACCAAATTCAGTTAGCCTATTGCTAAAAGTATCTTAGAAACAAACCTAATCAAAAAATTTTAACTTTGACCAATGAACCATGAAATGAGGTCAAGGTAAGATACATCTTACTATTATTCAATACACAACTATAAATAACTTATAATATCTGAAAAACTATCCCATTTAAAACTTAATATTGACCAACCACGAAAATTAGATCAGAGTCAAATAATACCTGCCAGACAGATGTAAACATCTTACAATTATTCTATACACCAAATGAAGTTCTATCCCTATTGTATCTGGAAAACAGACTAAATCATTTCAATGAACCATGAAATAAGGTCAAGGTAAGATGAAGCATACCAGACATATTTACATGTATACACATTACATTATGATTCATTCCATAGATTGTAAACCAAATAAAGTTCTTGTATTCCTAGCTTATAGTATATCAAATTAAAAAAAAAACAGCATTGACCAATGAAACAATGAAAATGAGGCGTCAGGTAGGTGATCGTTTGCAGCGTAAGCTCTCAACTTAAAAGCTTAGTGTTTCAGTAGTAGAAGACCTGGATGCTTCATACTTTGTATATAGATGTTACAAACTTTTTGTCTGTCTTATGACAAACATCCTAAACTTAAGGTCTCATTATATATCAACTTATCAATATATTGTCCTGAGGTTGAGCCTCTCAAAATTGTTGATAAATTTAACACAAAACTTTCAACAAATTCTTCAAATGAAAATAAAACACAAAAACTCAACATTGGCCAATGAACCATGAAACTGAGGTCAAAGAAAGACGTGTGATACCGGCTAGACAGACATTTTCAGTGGTTGTCTTTTGTTAGTGTGTTTCATATATGTTTCTCGCTTCTTGTTTTGTAAATAGATTAGACTGTTTAGATTTTCTGTTTGAATTGTGTTACACTGGTTATTTTGGGGCCCTTTATAGCTTACTGTTCGATGTGAGCTTTTGCTCCGTGTTGAAGGCCGTACTTTGACCTATAACTGTTTTAACTTTTTATACATTGTTACTTGGATGGAGAGTTGTCTCATTGGCACTCATACCGCATCTTCTTATTTATATGTACACCTTTTGTGCTTACAATCATTCCATATTCCACATATAGTTGACCTACTGCTAAATAGTATTTAAGATATAACTTGAACCTTAAGCTTGAAGCGAGGTTCTGACAGACATGTATCTAGTCGTTTTAAGGTACCCATCTAAAATGCTGACATGAAGCCTGATACAAAATTTCAGGAAGTGGCTGAGAAAAATTTTTATGGGACAGACATATCAGTGAACTTTCTTTTGGAAAGGTGGTTTAATTACAACAGGTGCCTAGATATGAAAAGTTGCTGGCTGTCTCATTGGTAATGATAACCATTTTCCTTTTTCCATTTAGATACAACAGAAAGGCAAATGAATTTATCTGTCTCATTGGCATTGTCACACTCATACAACTCATTTGACCAAACAGTAAATTATATGCGGTTAACTTTGGAAAAAAATGGCTTTATTTACATGATTTTACTACTTTTGTCATTTCATATTCTTTTTTAATCATCACAAATGTCTAGATCTGGTAGTCCCATTAGTTCAGCTTCATACTCAGCCCAGTCATAACTTTCTGTGTTGGAATCAGATTCACTTTCACTTATATTTGATGTGTCTGTGAACATTATTTCAAGTGGTAAAGATTCACATATTCCACAACTACATTTTAAAGCACAAAGATCACAACATGTGTGGCTGGTTTCTACACTTCTCAATTTATCCATGTCGGATTTCTTTAAGAAAGGTTGAAGTAAAGCTGTTCTGCGGCAATCTTTACTGCTGTACACTTGTTTAACGTCTACATCAACATGCCTACTGTTGTAAGAATTGTACAGAATTAGTCCCAAAGAAGGTTTACCATTTCTTCCAGCTCTACCCATTTGTTGAATAAGATCAAGTGTGGTTTTCGGTGCACCATACAAAATAATGTTTTGGCAGTCACAGATGTCAACACCCATGCCCAGTGCTGAGGTGGCTACGATAATTCGTAAAGAACTATCTGGCTTTTTAAGTTCCGTTAAAATCTTGTCTTTTCTTGATGTTGTACTCTCTGAATGATACATATCAATGTATCCAATATAACTAGGGAGTTCATTTGATATATATTTATACATTTTAGAAACGTCTATAATTGATGTACAATAAATTAATGTTTTAGGAAAATTTTCCTTCTCTTTATGCAAGCCATCTATAAGCCAGCACATAGCTATCTCCAGTTCAGTGTTAACTTTATTGACCACAATCTTAATGTTTTCCTTGTTTGGTGACATTGTAATGTCAGTCACATCTGGGCTTAGGTTTAGGGCATTCATTACACGCTTTCTTATTTTTAATGTACATGTTGCACTTAATGCGAGAACACTGGCAGTGGGACATATGGATCTAATTTCTCCTATGTGCTGGAACCATTTTCTGAATGCTAGTTTCCCATCAATATCTTCTCCCCTGAAATACAAATTTAGATAATTTAGCAACAGATATGTATAGTTTGTTCTTATTTCATAATGCAGTTAAAACATTGCACCAGGCTAGGGGAGGGTTTTGCAACAACAAACATGTTAACTCCATCTTATTATGTATGTGTCTAGCTGTCCCAAGTCAGGAGCCTGTAATTCAGTGGTTGTTGTTTGCTGTTGTATATCATTATATTTTTTTTTCATTTACAAAATGTATTGTTTTGTTCTTAAACAATGTTAAATAAGGCCTATTATTGCTTTCATTGCAGTATGTTTTTGTTCATTGTTGAAGACCCATTAGTCATTAACTATGTCATTTGTTCATTGTTGAAGAGTTCTTTCATTGGCAATCAAACCACATTTTCTTATTTTTATATTATAGGGTTATTGCATGAATATTGGGGAATATTGTCCCGAGTAGAATTTTATATTGCACGAGCTTGCGAGTGCAATATATGTTCTACGAGGGACAATATTCCCCAATATTCATGCAATAACCCTTTTATTGTATAGCAATATAATATTTGAAAGTGAAAATTGGTTTAAACTAAGATTTTGTCGTTGATGACGTCATGAATTTTGAAGATTTATTGCACTAGTGCAATATTATATTGCTATGCAATAATAAGAAATATTTTAGATATGCTTTGCATCTTTTTTGGTGAATAGCATTCAATTTAGTAATCATTTCACATTGGTAGTAGAAGCCATCTCATTTTCATGTTGCTTAATATAATTAGATGGTTGTACTTATCTTGATTAGTACATATATTGCATGTTGCAACTTAATATTTGATCCCAATTGAAATCACCCAATCAAGGGCACCTACTATGGGAGCAACCACTTAACTTCAAGAGGGGGGGGGGGGGGGGTGGGGGGGGGGGGGGGGCTATGTTTTTTGTCAGGGCCAGACATTTTTGTTCGTGGTTCGCACAAACAATTTTATTTGATTTGTCAAAGCTATCAATCAGATTATTTTTTTTTCTAAATTTAATACCATCTGGAATCTGGATTCAGAATATTTTTTTTGTCATCTCCTTGAACAGAATATTTTTTTTCATCAAATTGGGAATCAGATTATTTTTTTAGGAAAAAAACATAGCCCCCCCCCCCCCCCCCCCCCCCCTTTTGCAGTTAAATGGTTGTTCCCCAATGAAAAGCAAAAATGAGAATTGATAATATTGTGCAACTTTAAACTTTATTTTGTTATTATTAGCACTATACAAATTTGTACATGAACTAAAAATTATAACATTGAAACAGCTGATGAAGCCCACTGGTCACAATACACCTAATTAACAAGTAGATTTTTCTGTAAGATAACCAGGTTAAGAAAGATTTGTTTTCTCAATTTACCGTCATTGTAAGCTTAAGTCATGTAAGTGTACATTTTTTTGTTGATTAAAAAGCATCATTTAAATTTTCTTACCAAGTTGCAATAGTGTGAAACTCATCAATGACAATTGTGGACACATGTAAAGTCTTTAAGACTTCTCTGCAGATAGGATCTCCAACCAGTGTCTCAGGAGATGCATAGATGATGTTAACATCCTTCATGTCCTCACTGATATCAGAACTTGAGCCTTCAACAGAAAATATTCATTATAGATACAAAAATATGTGTCCATAGGACAAGACACCATGTGCATCATTATATTTCACATTTTTTTTTATTTTAGTTTCCATGTGTTTTATGCAAAATCATTCAGCCTGATGTATTTTCTCATTTGAATTGTTTTGCATTGGTCAATTAATTAATGGCCTTGTATTTAGTTTACTACATGTATGCAGTATGTGTTTGCTCATTGCTGAAGGCCATATGGTGACCTATCATTGTTAAATTCTACATCATTTGGTCTTTTGGAGAGCTGTTTAATTGGCAATCATACCACATACATGACATACATTCTTATTTTTATATTTATATAAAAAATGAATAGAATTAAGGATAAATTGGTTTAGTTACTGTATGTCAATCTAGACTAATTATAAATTAAAATCTCCACGCTTGGTCATTTTTTTTAATCTTTGTTAGTAATCTCCATGTCATGGGGTGGATACGTAACTTCCTAAAAACGGGGATGTGCCAAAAATATCAAAGGTATTGAATTGTCTTTAATAGAGACCTAAATAGACTGTCTGTGATTTCTTATTGGTAATAAATGTTTCATCATTGAATTAGTCCAAACTCTTTTAATACTTTGTCAGAGTTGACTTTTTAGACAAACAGAGTAGACTTATTAGCGGTCCGGGACTCCCCAAGTTGTACAATTATTCCACCCAGTGGTTTGACGGTAAATTGACCCCCTTTTTTGAGTCCAACAAAAAATTGGTACGTGCCTTTTCCCCCTACATAACATGATAACACGGCTAGTATTAAAAGCAAAGACTTGTTGACACCGAGTCAGAATAATGTGTTTGGATATGGTTGCATTAGATAAAATAAATAGTCTCATATTCATTATGTACAAGATGTAAATTAATCCCAATTACCCTGAAATACAGGAACCACATGAGGGGTCCCAATCCATATAGAGCACTTAAATAACCCTAACCCCTAACAACTAGTATTTATTAATTACTATTAACCCATTCTCTAAACTATATGGGCCACTAAAGTAAAAGCAGGCCAAAACATACAAATGTAGACCCCCAATAAATAAGCAGAATCCCAAAATAGACAAGTACAAATGTACACATGTACAGGACCCCTTCCCAAATGACTGCACATTTCTAGCTGAAGCAAATTTATAGTTACCTATATACACTGCTTTAAGATTTGGTATCTTCTGGAGTCTTTCAACCTGGTCCTTCATGATTGAAACTAGCGGGCAACACACTATTATTTTACCAATGTCATTAATATGCAATTCACGTTGTACAGGAATACACATTTGAAAAGGCAAGGATTTGCCGAATCCTGTTGGTAAAACGGCCAAGCAATCATCTCTCGATATCATACATTTCAAAATTTTCATTTGTTCTGCTTTTAACTCTTTAACTCCGAACTGAGGAAGAATTTTAATTATCGCTTCATTTATTTCACTCGAATCACTGGACGTCGCCATTTTGTATGCCGAGCCGAACATCAGTAATAAAACGATCGCTGATTGGATTGAAAGAAATCTCGGAAACGATTTTCATTGGTCAGAAAAAGGTGGCAAATTTATTCAAATTTTGAGCTCTGACGCCCTGTCAAATGGGATGTTGTTAGATCTCCCACGCAGCGACCAAGAATAAAAAAATAGCGAGTGAGAGATTTAATTTCAATTAGATTGATGAGTCACCAACCTAACTTAAATAATTTGCAAAAAGCTCACCCTTCAAAGTACTATTTATGTCAAGATTTCCTATTTTATCAGGCTTCTAGGTGATACCAAACATTTTCAGCTATATTTGTACTTAAATTACTGGTTGTAATAATCGACAGCATTCATATATATATATATATAAACATTTTTTCATTTTTTCAGTTACAAAATGCCGCATAAATCCACAGAATATAGAAATAAATTCAAGACAGAGAACCCTGAAAAATATGAGCAGTATTTACAAAAACAAAAATGTAGAAGTCAAAATAGGAGAAAAAAACTGAAAAAAGAACTGCAAAAGAAAAAAACCTGCAGAGTGGGCATTACAGAAGTATGACAAAGAACTTCAGTTGCAAAATATTCGTCAAAAAAAATATTTAAAACGTAAAATGGATACACAAGATGATGAGACGAGTACATCAACTTTAATAGTTAAACTTCCTGTAAAAAAGAGCAGTATTAGTTCAAGGAGTACACAACATTATGTCAGTACAAAAAAGAATATAATAGGTTGATGAAGCAAAAAGAAAGAGCCAACATGTCATACTGAAAAAAACTTCATTAAAAAGAAGGATAGAGAAAGAAAGCAAAAACAAAGAATAGAACTCATGAGATAAGACATAGATTCTGATCCACAACCCAAAAATAACACAGCAAGAAAACAGAAAGTAACATAACCTGCAAACTGAGACAAATGTTGCCGGGAACATCTGAAAAATGTGTGAAAGTAATTAAATACTAAGAAATACCCCTAAAAAAGAAGAGCGCTTGGATCAATGTTTGAAAAGCAGATAGAGACAAAGAAAGAAACAAACCTCAGGAATAGACGATTCAATCAATAAGGAAAACAAAAAAACAAGAATTAATAACAACAATTTGAAGATAAAAACATTCTACATGCAACAAGATATATCAAGAATAATGCCTCAAAAAGGTACGCACCCAAAGAATTATTTTCACTATTTTTATTTTGACAGGATTTTTATGAATTCTCTACATCGTTTCAATTTTATGTAGGGAGGAAGAGGTTTTTTGTCATGTTCAATAATCCCAACCTTCCTTTTGTGATCATAAATCTGTTTACTTAAACTAACGTTTTTTGTACGAAATCTAAGAAAAATGCTTATTTTGGCCCTTTTTGGCCCCTAATCCCTAAACTTTTGGAACCAAAACACCTAAAATCTTCCTTTTATGGTCATACACATTGTGTTTAAATGTCATAGATTTCTATTTACTAAATCTAAAGTTAGAGTGCGAAAACCAAATGTCTTTGGACGACGACGCCAACGTGATACCAATATACGACCAAAAATGTTTGCTTTCGTATAAAAAGATAATGTGCCCCTCCCAGCTTATTCCAGTATTGAGTTTTATGATTGAATGCGTCTCCAAACAAGAGCAATATTAAACTTGTTATTAAAAAAGTGAAAATTCTGATTATAGACTCGTTTGAACGTTAAGGACAGGATTTTTCAAAAACATTGATGTATGCCAACAACATAAATAAAGTTTTAAAATTGTATAAAAACACTACAAGTAAGGTGCCAATGTGTAAGTCTCTGGTTGGACAAAAATAAAAATAAAATAATAGAGTCTATGTTTAAATGTCTATTGATATTAGAATTGTAATTTCAACCACTGCATTAAAATGGGTATTGATGTGGTAGTATGTCATAGCATCATACTATATGGGTCACCGAAAAGTTTACTGGATTTAGTTTAGGAAATAGGAAGAGTGGGCAGGAATAATGCCAACTCTGTTGTAATTTTACTGCACAATTCCTTCCGTTTAAGAAGTGTCAACAAGGAAGTCAAGACATTGAAAATATTGAAGCTGTGCCACATGACAGTGATAGTCATCAAGCCATTTGCTCTTATTGTTGTCTCTAAGCCATCGACTTTCTCTGTTGTCACCATGCCATCTGATTTCTGAATTGTCTGTTATTTTTATACGACCGCAAAATTTGAAAAAAATTTCGTCGTATATTGCTATCACGTTGGCGTCGTCCGAATACTTTTAGTTTTCGCACTCTAACTTTCGTAAAAGTGAATAGAAATCTATGAAATTTTAACACAAGGTTTATGACCACAAAAGGAAGGTTGGGATTGATTTTGGGAGTTTTGGTCCCAACATTTTAGGAATTAGGGGCCAATAAGGGCCAAAATAAGCATGTTCTTGGTTTTCGCACTATAACTTTAAGTTAATAGAAATCTATGAAATTTTGACACAAGGTTTATGACCACAAAAGAAAGGTTGGGATTGATTTTGGGAGTTTTGGTTCCAACAGTTTAGGAATTAGGGGCCAAAAAAGGGCCCAAATAAGCATTATTCTTGGTTTTCGCACAATAACTTTAGTTTAAGTAAATAGAAATCAATGAAATTTAAACACAATGTTAATGACCACAAAAGGAAGGTTGGTATTGATTTTGGGAGTTTAGGTCCCAACAGTTTAGGAATAAAGGGCCCAAAGGGTCCAAAATTAAACTTTGTTTGATTTCATCAAAAATTGAATAATTGGGGTTCTTTGATATGCCGAATCTAACTGTGTATGTAGATTCTTAATTTCTGGTCCCGTTTTCCAATTGGTCTACATTAAGGTCCAAAGGGTCCAAAATTAAACTTAGTTTGATTTTAACAAAAATTGAATCCTTGGGGTTCTTTGATATGCTGAATCTAAAAATGTACTTAGATTTTTGATTATTGGCCCAGTTTTCAAGTTGGTCCAAATCGGGGTCCAAAATCAAACTTTGTTTGATTTCATCAAAAATTGAATAATTGGGGTTCTTTGATATGCCAAATCTAACTGTGTATGTAGATTCTTAATTTTTGGTCCCGTTTTAAAATTGGTCTACATTAAAGTCCAAAGGGTCCAAAATTAAACTAAGTTTGATTTTAACAAAAATTGAATTCTTGGGCCTCTTTGATATGCTGAATCTAAACATGTACTTAGATTTTTGATTATGGGCCCAGTTTTCAAGTTTTACCAAATCAGGATCCAAAATTATTATATTAAGTATTGTGCAATAGCAAGAAATTTTCAATTGCACAGTATTCAGCAATAGCAAGAAATCTTCAAAATCTTCAATTGCACAGTATTGTGCAATAGCAAATATTTTTAATTGCACAGTATTGCACAATAGCAAGAAATATCTAATTGCACAATATTGTGCAATAGCAAGAAATTCCAATTGGATTTCAATTGGAGTTATCTTTCTTTGTCCAGAATAGTAGTTGAATCAACATAAATCATTGTTTTATACAATGTACAATGTATATTCACTTTTACTACCAACTGATAGATTAAAACAATCTTTACCATTCAGTAATAACAAGCACTTTTTTTACATTTTAATATTTTATGATGTATTTAAATGAGTAGTTATTGTTGCAAACTTCATTAGAAATTTGAATTGAGATCAGTTTTGAAATAAGGGAAAAGGGGATGTGAAAAAAAATTGGGGGTTAATTTTTTTCATTTCAGATTTCATAAATAAAAAGAAAATTTCTTCAAACATTTTTTTGAGAGGATTAATATTCAACAGCATAGTGAATTGCTCAAAGGCAAATTTTTTTTAAAGTTCATTAGACCACATTCATTCTGTGTCAGAAACCTATGCTGTATCAACTATTTAATCACAATCCAAATTTAGAGCTGAATCCAGCTTGAATGTTGTGTCCATACTTGCCCCAATCGTTCAGAGTTTAACCTCTGCGGTCGTATAAAGCTGCGCCCTGCGGAGCAACTGGTTATTCCTTTGTGGATATTAATAATCAATTTATTCGTTTAATTAGTAGCAAATATATTTTAACTGCTATTTTAGTAATCCCTTTCTTTTCCCTTACAACAATAGGTCTGTGCACTTTGACCGTTTGAGAAGCGCTCTCTTTTTTCTTCCTTATCCATTGTTTGATAGCTCTGGAAAGTTCCTCTGATTTCTGGCTTATAAAAAAAAACATATTATTTTCTATTTTAATTTCATTTGCCATAATATATTCATTATAAATACTGCTGACCTGTATTATAAGTAACACAGAAAAACACAGAAATAGATTTTAGTCCTAAAGCCCATAACACAAATTATAACATGTTTTTATACTAGCATTGTGGACAACCACAAGCTGCACCTGTAACATCAGCCTTGTCACAGCTGACAAAAGGTAATACAACACACCATAAAATCGTTCTCTTTTATAAGCAACTGGTTATATTACTTTACAAAAATGTTTGTTGAAATACAAGTTATCAATTTAAAAAAATACTAGAACACACCCGCAAAATCGCGGGAAATAGAGCGTATGTAAACTGTAAAAAAAATATACTGACTGGAGAATTTCAGGAGAGATATCAAAAGACAAAGGTACTTAGGGACTGGGCACATTTTTTGCCCTCCCCCTATTTTCCACCGCCGTTGATAGTAACCCATAGGCGGATCCCTGGGGGGGGGGGGGGGGGGGGGCGTTGAAAAAATTTTGTTGATTATATGGGGAATCACTGAAGCATGAGAGGAACGCCCACCCCCACTTTTAGGTCAGTCAGTGCCCCCCTCCCTTATGAAAAGTTCTGGATCCGCCACTGTAAACTAATTGATAGTAAATAGCAAATATTATTCATTTTCGTTTTCCTCCCAAAATAACCCAAACTGAGACACGTTAAGCAAGGATGATACATGCTAGAACTCAAACTGACAGCAGAAAGCAAATGTATATACTTTGTTCATAGTCTTTTTATGTTCAAAGTACAGAAAAACACAAACCGGAAGTCTAATCTGACTTAAAGTTTTGTCCAATGACGGGAAAATATCCGGACGCATTCTTTTTCGTTTTTATCCCAAAATAACCCCAACTGAATGATTATAAGAATGGATGACAAATACGACTATACATGTTACCTATAGGACACAGAGGCATGATGATTAATTTATTGTGGAAGGAGGAGAAGCGACACCCAAAATGAGGTCTTCTCGTTTAATAGTATAGATATAAGCTATTTTAAGAACAATAATAACACTTGCCTACCCTTGTAATCTGGACTTATCAAGTTATCAAGTTAAGATTCATAACCACTAATATTTTCTCAAACTCTATACTGATTGCCTTCAATTGTACAAAACATGGTGTGAAAGTTTTTTTTTCACTTTTGGGCTATTTCTCGTTGGCGTATTACAAATTGAAAGATGGTGTCATGAGACATTTTACAACTAAAAACAAACATTACAACCGCATACGATGTAATATTGAAACTATATTTATTTCAATAAATTATTTAAAAAAAAAAATGGAAAAATTACATCCACAATATTTTTATAGCACAACTTGATTGTGTATTTATTATAACATATTTAATGATTAATAATTTACTGATATTTAATAATTTAACTCTCCCCAGTTTATGGCATTTTCCAAGAAAAATAACTAATAATATTTTAGTTGAGTAGACTTGTCGGGCTAAATTTAATAAACTAATTTAATTACAGTCAAAGACCAATCTTTTATATTGGAAAATCAGCAAAAGATTAAAAGAATTTTAGAGTACGATTCAGAAGAAATAGAAATTTTCAAATCTATTGCATGTAGAAATGCACTTTTTCCTCCTGTATCTAATGATGAAAGAGGAGCCAGTTCAAACAGATTTCCGTCTTGGGCTGCTGAGAAGTTTTTTACAGATGTAAGTATTTATATTTTTTTTTTGTAACCTTTTTTATTTTACAAATTTAGGAAATACTTACACTTTATTTAAAACAGAAGTTTAGAAGTAAAGAATATACATTGCATGCACTTACTATGTAAATTATTTTTTACAATTAAATTAATTAACCAAAATCATTTGCAAAGTATATAGTTTAATGCAATCTTTATAATTTGAGTTTACTGGTTGCTTTTATAAAATACTTTTGTTTGCTTGTTTTAGCAAATTATAAATTGAACTTAATTGATTTTTGTTATATAACCTTTTTTTTTAATTTAGATTAGCAGTTTGGAATTTGGTGAAGTAGAGCAAAAAAGCCATAGCTTAAACAAAAGTAGCTCGTTAGTATTTAGGAAAAGGAAGTTTGAAGAATTATCGGAACCACACATTGAACTAATTAAAAAGTTGGAAATTTCACAATTTTTACTTATCTATAATAATAAATTTTAATAGACTGCAATTTTTGTCTCCAAGCCGACGATCAATTGAAGTATTATATACTAATGTGTGTATGTAATGTACTTTATAAATTCATAAAATATTTGCTTTAATATGAGCATGATGAGTAGCTTTATTAATTAAACACCAATTTAAGTTCTGATTCCTTACTATATTCGTTTACGTTTTAAGCTAGTTGAAATGGAATTTATGAAATCGTGGTCCAAGACCACCCACAACGCACACTCATACCAATTACTACAATTTGCATTACGTTATTAAACTCGCACAACTCTAATTACAAACTCAAAGAAATGTGTTTAAACATTAGGGAATTGAGGACTGATTTCTTTTCTTTTTTTAGTTACTTGCTCCTTTTTTTTAGCACCCCTTGTAGAACAGAGACATATCTTGCACCACTGAAAAATGAATAAAAATACTACAAACGTGAACAATCAAAGAAATATTTTTAATTATCATAGTTTTTTTTATAACTTATTGTTTTTGTTTTTGTAGCATCCGTGTCAAACAGAGAAAAAACTTGACTTGCATCAATCGAAAAAAAAATTAAAAAAAAATTACTACAAACTCGCACCACTGAAAAAATAATTTATTTCCTCCGTTTTAGGATAACCTGTGATTACAGAGACCGATCATTTGGACATTTAAAGTCTGTATAGACGTGGTACTGACAAACTAATAAAAACCATTAACACCCTGCATCAATGCATAAAAAACGTTTGTCCCCAATTGCCTTAGAAATATGTTTGTTTCTGAGTGTTTTGGATAAAATCTATTATCATATTAGTGTGATTTTCTTTCACAAAAATGAGACAGTATGTTCCTGTACCGGTTTTATGACTCCTGTCTTCTGTGTATTCACGCCTCTAATTTTTTTCTCCATAAGTAGATGATGTAAATTCTACTATCCATTGATACAACCAATATCAATACAATTAACGTTTAGACATAACTTCTAGAAGCACAAGCATATGTGAATTTTGATGATCACTGGGAAATATATAGCACGTAATCTTCACAGTTGATTTTTTTTATCGGTATTTGCTTTTCATCATCAATCTCACTCTCAGCTTCCTCGGATTCATCTTACTTATCCTTACTACAATTAACCTTCTTAAAGTGCAAGGTGAGATTAGCTCTCTTATTTGCGTTATATGAACATAGCTCACAGAAAAGCCTTGAATCTGTGCACTCAATTAAATGGCGGTTTATGTCTTCCTTATTTCAAAATTCAACAGGACAGAATTGACATTGAAACTTTTCCTCTTAAGACTTTTTTTAAAAACAACCATCCTTGGTATTTTCTTTGAAAATCCTGAAAGCCAATAATCTTTAATACGCTGTTCAAAGAAAATTCGGAACGTGCTTCTTATGTCAAAAAATAAATTCATGAATTGCCTTTTGGGGTATTGTGTAAATTGGAGCGATGTGTCGAAGCTTTGAGATTGATGTGTTTGATATTTTCATTTGATTAGGGACTTTTTTTGTGATTGACCTTTTTGCACAACACCGGCAATTAATTGCAGATCGCAATTTTGATTGTAGATCCATACAGGACACAGAATGTTGAAAATCATGCTGAAACACCTGATAAATTGTTTATATGGGATAAACTCGAACAATCTAGCTGGACTAAGTCCAAATTAAAATTGATTTATCAACAAAATTGTTTTGAGAGAAAATGTGTACATTGTTAGGGACTCCAATGTCACGACGTCTTGCATTGGAACAGCCGTTTTTACGAACTGAAACTTGACTGTCATGTCTTAATTTCTATCTGATTGTGTGCTTAAATAAAATACAAATTACTGCCTTAAAGGAGTAGGTCCGGTAAGGGCTGATTTCGGCCTCAATTTTTTGTGAATCTAACGAAAGATTTTAGACATTTTTTAAACACTAAAGTGTCTATTTTAATTGATTCAGTTAGTTTATGTGCAAGCTTTTAACTGATTAAGTCATTAAAAACGCTTCGATTCAAGCTTAAATATGACAAATCTATCAAATATGCCAAATATCGTCACTTTTCAGATAGATTTTGTCAAAAATGAAAGTGGCCGCATCCGTGTTCATCCTCAATCTTTATATATATTATTTATAATCATCAAATACAATTTACATTTCAATATTATGGATGAACACGAATGCGGCCACATTCATTTAAGACGGAAACCGTCTAAAATTTTACTAAAATGCAAAAATTGTGAAAATTTCAGTAATTTAGCATGACTTAATGATGCTAGTACTCGATATATGTGCATTATATTGTCAAAATCAGCCCATAGTTATGTAGCAGAAGCATTCTTCTTTTCAATAAATATCTTTGACTTTTCTACCCTGTACACAAGTATTCCACATTCCAAACTAAAAGACAAATTGAAAGAGTTGATATTACTTTGCTTCATAAAAAAGAATGGCCAACGTAGATACAAGTATCTTGTCTTAGGGAGGGATAAATCCTACTTTTATAAAGAATCACTCTGATTCAAACAAAAAATTCTCTGAAACTGATATTATCAAGATGCTTGATTTCTTGATTGACAACATATTTGTTACGTTCGGAGGACGTGTTTTTCAACAGACTGTCGGCATTCCAATGGGAACAAACTGTGCCCCTTTACTCGCCGACTTGTTTCTTTATTATTATGAGGCTGACTTCATGCAGGAACCCTTTGTCCCTTTGGTATCTTTCGCCCCTCTTTTAACGATTACATATTCACAATTTTCTAAAACTGCTAAATTTTTGGGCCGAAAAGGGGTTTTACTGAACCTACTCCTTTGTTATTCCCTACTGTTCTATTTTGTGTGAATTTGCTGATTTATTCTGTAATTATCGTGAACGTCGTCGCTAAACTCTAGCGTTCGTGCCGCTGCACTTCCCGTTGAAGTACAACGGAACGAAATAATTTAGTACACGCGTGATCGCAATGAAAAGAAACAGTGAGCCAATCAAATTACATCTTTAAAATAACAACCAATGAACGGCGGATGTTCCCCTGGTTCTAAAAATATAATTTTCTTTCCAACCAGGGTTCAAGAACGAACTGTCAAAATAATTTTCCTGATAACAACTTTGAAAAAAATATGTAAACAGTAAGTTAAAAATTTGAAAATCCAATCTGCATAAACTTTCAATGTTTTTTGTTGTTCCGGTAAAGTTTAAAGAAGAAATACCGCCTGGTTCACTGTTTTTTGTCCAACAAGTTGATTGACCCCGTTGTCTATTTTTATCAAACAGCGTAATGGCGGTCAAAATCAACAACGTCATTCAGTGAATGTGATAGCGATTCTTTACGTTGATACATGTATCTCGGTTTTACGTTATATTTCCAGTACACTGATTTCCAGACTTCTGATTCTAATTCAAAACTTGTTCATAGGTAATTTAATTTTTATTAATATGTGAGTATAACATATTCTTTGGGAAGTATCGTGACCTTTGACTTTGTTTACCTCAACTTCACAGGTAATTACGGAATATCTGAGATATTTATAGTAACGCAATGCATGCGCAATAGAAAGTAAAGTGATTGTGAAATCAATTCTGGATTGTATTTTCTCATATTACCAAATAATTTAAAGGATTCATGAGATGAAAATAAAGAGCATCACCTATTAGTTGTAACAGTTGAGTGCCCGAATGATTTCATCTTCTTAACTTCGTTATTCAATATTGATTTCCATTTTTTATGTAGGTCAAAATTAAAAATATATATGTGTCCTTTGGGGTTTAATTGTCAAATTTGTATATTATTCTATTTTATATGATCACCCTAAATATTAATTGAAGTGGCTACTATAATGGGAGGGGGTAGCAAAGAGTACCTAATATTACTTGCTTCAACATTAAACATTTGACACATATATTTATTTTATTAAGCCTAATATTTATTGATCTTTATTTATGCATTTATAAGTTGACATATATGTATTTTATCTAATTTAATATTTCAGTGGCTACTTATTTGAAGTTATGTTTGTTGTTTGAAGTTTGTTCAGTTATTATATCAGGGAAGTATAGTTTTATATCTAATTTTTTATATGATTTTTTTTATTCTTTATGTGATTACAGAGATATGTAGAAGATATAAATTACACTAATAATAAAGTTTTAACATGAGAATAACAATACTACATACATGTATGTGAATTAAGTAACGGTTTTCAGTTTTTTTAAGATATTTACAAATGTAAAGCATACTCTGAACTAATACAGTACACAATTTTATTTAGGGGCCAGATACGGCCCCCTCTGGATTCGGGATTTTCTCACTGCTTTGAAGATTCATTGGCGGCCTTCTATTGTCTGCTATTTAGCTGGGTTGTCCATTTTGGCACATTCCCCATTTCCATTCTAAATGTTATTAATTATATTTGCTCCAACAAATTTTAATTTCAAGTTAATTTAGTTTAATGTACATGCATGTGTGAGGAAAAAAAAGATAAACAATTTGGGGTATTATTTTATTTATATATTCCAACTTTCAAGCCAATTTATCCTTTAAATGAGTTGACCGAATTCATATCAACACAACTATCCCAAATTAAAGTTTAACAATGTAGTACTTTGTGTGGTTTTTTTTTAGTGGACGATAGGGAGTCAGCAGTTCTCGATATACTTGACAACTTACACTGTGATTCACCTTTACCAGCTCTTGATGTAACATACCATACAGTTTACTTGTTGAAAGACTTGTAGCTAAGGGGGAAAATGTACAACAAAATTTGCCGTTTATACTAAACAAAATTAATGATACTTACATCTTTAATTATCCCCAAAAAAATTAGCAACTTAACTAGAAAAGTGAGAAAATATTTAGAAAGTGGTGGAGATAAATAAGCAACCCTCAAAGATTTGCAGAAGGATCCTGGTCTGGAATTGCCCTTGATTTACCCAAAATATGGCATTACTGCTGAATGTCTTGTTGATAGAAATATATTGCCAATTTCCACTTTCATTGTCTGTGGAAGATGTTCTATTAAGGAGATTATTGCATGACAAAAACCTGCCATGGACAAATGCAGAATACTGGTTGAATACACTTTTACACACATCTGTTTCCATCAAATCTATTCGTCTCCAATGGAACAACATTCAAAAGAAGTTCAATCATTATAGAACAGGTGCTGTTGATGATCTGTTCACTTTTATGAGTTGCCAATGCCATCACCCAACTACTCATGGTAAATCAACAAAACCAAATTTGAAAACAGTTATAACTTCTCAACAGCAGAAAATTAGAAAAATGAGAATAGCCTCCCTAATTAACGCTACTGATAAAGTTGAGCAGCTGACATTGAACAATGCAACCTTAGAGGGCCAGATGGGAGACTATCAGAAACTGAAAAATGAAATTAGATATAAGTGTAATGTTATTAATGAGTTAAAGAGAGAAATTGCCTCTTTAAACCCAAGAAATGTCAACAACAGGTTTAAAAGGTGTAAAATGCAAATTCAAAATTGACAAAATCATGTTAAAACTCAAGGTGAAATTTTGAATGACAGAATTACAATGATGTTAAATGAAAATAATGAGCTAGAAAAGGAGTTGGGAGATTTAAGGGGTAAAATTTGTCATTCAAAAACAAAATACACACAAGCCTTGAAAATGAAAATCTAATTGGCCATACTTTATAGATAATTATATTGCATATAACAGCAAAATTACAACTGCATCACCAACAATTTTTCCACATTTTTCAATAAAATTTACCACCTTTTTGATAAATATATTAGATGATACGTTAAATCGACCATATTTTTAAAGATAATTGTATTAATGGTAACAGTAAACTTAAAACTGCATTTTTGACAATTGTGCTACATTTTTCAGTTAAATTACCACCTTTTTGATAAATATATTAGATGATACCTTAAATTGGTCATAATTTGTAGATAATAATAAACCTACAGCAACTTTACAGACGATCTTAATATACCAGAATATTCTTAAAACTCTTGAAAAATGGCAAAATCTAATGAGGAGAGCCAGGGTGAAGAAAAAATGGCGTCGTATGCTGAGCAACCAAAACTGATCCAAAGACAATAAGCTCTTTAACAATGACTGGAGTTAAACCAGTCTTCATTCAAGAAACAGATCGGGTCACAACAAAACCACCTTACAAATGTTGAAATGTACCAAACCCTAGGTTATTTAGTTGAGGTACGTTCCATTATAGGACTTCAACGAATAAGAGGCCTCTTGCGAATATACCTCGATTGTGAGTCCGCTGGAGACCACCTAATCTGTAAGGGAGTGGAAATTCGGGGTAAAAAATCAACATTTACTCAAGGTACCCTCGGGTAACCATATATGAGAACATAGACACTGTAAGAATTAGAGTGAAAGATGTTCCACTCTTTGCCGATGACGGCCAACTATTGAGAGCTCTAGAAGAACGGAGTTTTGTAACAATGAACTACTTTAGAGAACGTCTTAGGTATGATAATGAGATCACAAACCCTCACTGGTGAAAAAATCATATGTCAGGGTCCTTTATCCCAAGACATTCCTCGCTCTATTACTATAGGGAAATACAGAGCCACAGTCATGTACCGTCATCAACCATCTACAAGCAATCGTCACAAAAAGTGCTCGAAATGTCTAGCTGATGGGCATAATTTTAGCAATTGACCTTATGACTTGGTTTGCAAAGCAGGTGGTAAGGAAGGTCATAAACAAATTGACTTTATAGAAAATGTTACGTGAAAACAAACCCAGTTAAAAACGTATTACGTGTAAACCGATTTGCATCAATCAAAAAATTACAATAACTTAAAAATGTATTTACTTTAGACATATCGCACAAAATACCAAAAAAATGAGATGTATTAAGTTTGCAAATGAAATGAATATCGAACAGATTTCAAATGGATCGAATTTCACCAACTTTTGCGACTGCACTGTAAACAATGTTCATAAACAGTCACACTTACCTGAATATCAGCTTTTTCATTCAAGTATCTTATTGATAAATCCATTGATGATACACTGCCGAAGTTCGTTACAGTGTTTACGATGTGGTCATCGTATTCTGGACAGTTTCTGTATTTAATAGGTCAAGGATCAGCAAGATAAACTGGTGCCAGCTCGGCAACTGTTCTGCTTTCACTGGAGACCTCTAAAGTCAATCAAATTCAGAGTTTTATTGTCATAAATACTTTAGTTTGTGACATTGCCAACCATACCAATTTTATACTACAATTTATACATCTGAAACCTTGCCTGCTTTAATCTGTGAAAACTGAACACTTAACAAATTCAAACAATCCCAATATTTATTTTTATCTAAACATCGGGCAAACAAAAACAACAATTTACGTACACAAAAATGTCACACATCCAAGCACGCTCTTGGAAAGACCAAACCGTATTATAGCAACAAAAGGATTGAACTGATATATTGGTCTTCCCTTTAACCACACACATTGGAAGCATAACGTTCCCTTCTGCATTTACTGATGCTAGTATGGTAACATTTACCAGCGAAATACTTGTTCGGCCTGGGACATTTCTGGAACCTTCACGTGCATAAACATTTGTAGGGTTGTGTTCGAATTGTTTTCCCGTTTCGTCCCATATTCCAGATGTGGACAGCTGTTAGATTGTTATCAGTAATGACTTTTTCAAGATCCTCGAAATACTTTGTTACGACGACCCGATTAAGCATCCCTGAGTGTGAAGTACTCAGAGCTATTTCAGGATGGCGAGATTTAAAACTTCGCCTTCAGTCATCTCCCGGTATTCCCCTCTTAAAAGGGGTCTCAATCTTTTGTAATTTACAGAATCGTGATATTTTCATTTGCAGCTGTTTTTTTGTGATGCCGAATCCCTTATTGACAACCTCAACTACTTTTCGCGCTACAACATTCTCCATTTCAATTGGAATTACTGGTGTCCTCCCAGGTTTTACATGAAAAACATGCAACTCAATCCGGCCACTAACATGGTCAATGATTGTGTTTTTGGGAACCCCAAATACTTGACTGGCTCTTCTTTAGCTGTAAACTCCATCTTTAATAGATTTAATGGCATTTTCCAGATTTTCTTTGTCATATTTTCTTTGTCATATTTCATGTACAATGGTTTTGCTTTTCTGGGCATCTTTGATTATCTGAAAATAACAAGCAAGGCTAGGCTAAATATTTTTATTCGATTTAATCAAGAATAGGAAAAAAAAAATTACATATATTCGGTGTGTTGTTTTAGAAAGCAGACGATTTAATGTTTTCTATATATTCTGACATTTCTGGAGAGTTAATGTCTATTTTGGACTGGAGACGTGACGCTGTGAAAATAATACTCTGTATTTCCTCACACTCTTGTTCTTTTATTATTTCTGTTACTTCTAGGGCTATGTTATGGCTTGTACACAATTCACACAAAATTGAATACAGTTTGAACATATCACCGTGTTCAAAATACCATCCTTCGTTAATTTGAAGTAGATGGTTCAGTGCAGTCTTGTACTGTTTCATATCAAGAGCCCTACAGGCCAGCTTAGTAGGTCCTTGTAAATATGTTTTTCTTTTACTCTGGCGGTAATGAATTTGCATCTAAAAAAAGTTAAAAATATACATTACGTATTATGATTTTGTTCTTATCATGTTAATAAATAACCCCCAAAAAAGACATAATTGTTTACAAAAGCTTACAAAACTGGTCTACATGTGAGTGAATGGTGAATGTTTCCACAGCTGTCACTTGAGGTTAGTGCAGGAGTTTGAATGGGAGTTCTAAAACTAACTGTGCATTGTGACTTGAAAGAGATGATCCATCATCAACAGTCTTATTCTGTTCCTTCAGTGTAATAGGTTCATATGTTTGCTTCAAATGTAGTGTTGAAGAAAAAAGCGGTGATATACGAGAAAAATTAAATTCATTCTGGAAGTTTCCTACTTTGAATGGAGTGATCACGGCGACAAAATTATTTACAAATAAAAATCAACACTAAGATAACGTGATAAAAATTAAAATCGTATTAAATATATACAACATTTTTATATTTTATAATAATTCATTAAATGTGCTGAGATTTACTGGGTTTGTTGTACATCATTTCTGGATACGATACCGATATAGAGTCTTGGCTTTTGAAATTGTACTTGTTTTGTAAAACTTTAATTTAGAAATTGGGTATGGTAAATAAAGGCAACAGTAGTATACCGCTGTTCAAAACTCATAAATCCATGGACAAAAAACAAAATCGGGGTAACAAACTAAAACCGAGGGAAACGCATTAAATATAAGAGGAGAACAACGACATAACACCGAAACGTAACACACACAGAAACGGACCAAGCATCAGACAAAACAAAACTTTCTTAACAAAATCAGAATTCCATTTATATGATTCCTAAGTGCATGCTTTCATTGTGTAAGCAAGTCTGCCCACTGCTTCAATTTTAAACAGGGGTGCTGCAAAATGGGAACATGCATACCTCTGATAACCTGATAAAAATTTATTATAAGTTCATTTCTTCATAATTGCACAAGGATTCCAATAAAGCTACATTAGCATTAACAATAATTTTGTTCTTTAAAAAGTGTCATTAATTTTCGAAAGTCTATGTAAAAGTGTCATCTGTTTCCTTTATTTTTAAAGGGAGTTTTTTTGGTTTCTGTCAGATTAAAACCATGATACAAAGTCTTCTAAATATAAACAGCCTCACACCAGGCTTTCCTCTTCTCTTTTACCTTGATACAGGTTAGTAGAAGGATCCATGGTCCTGTTTTAACCCCTTGTACCAATGTATATGGACAAGACCATCTTCAAGTCTTAAAACTTTTCCTAGCTATGGGCCACTACTTTATTTTCCACCCAAATAAACTTTCAACAATGTCAGCATCCCCTTCAAATACAAGGTTTTGATATGCTCACACTATATAACTCTCGCATAACTCGCCCGTATGGGTGTATACCATCCTCGCGCTAATTACAGATTGGTGTAATGTGTGGTCATCTGAAGACTTCGTCATAAAGAAGACATATCTCTTTGTTTTGTATGCAAAACCATGTAAAAAGAATTTTCTCAATAAAAATTGATGGCCGTTTGAACACATTAATGAATAACCAGCACTGGCCTTTGTGCGCTTGTATGGAGTGCATTTTCATGTGCACTTCACGCAATCTAAACTCATTAAAAGTAACCAGTTTTGTCGAAGTCAGTCAAGGAAATCATCTTCTGCTGAAATACGGAGGTCAGATAAAGCACAAGTCAATGAAGTTTTTTTTTTAATTATCTCTTGAATGGTGGTCATCTATCGTTCCATAACATTCCTTGACCCAAGCTGTTCCCTCCACATTTGCATATAATTTACGAATTTGTAGTAATTGCAATTGTTTGCTGGGGTTTGCACTGTCAAGAAATAATGTTGCATCTAGTGTCTTAGCTCTTGCAAAGAACATGAAATTCCAAAAAGTCCAAAACAATCTATTCACACTCGTAGGCCAAGTTTTGGCATCCATAATTTCTTTCAGAATCTTTTTCCATAAATATTGAATATTCTTCTTTCTATCCTTATCCACTGTTAATTTGGCCATTTTGGAAGAAAAGGAGAATAGAAAGAATGAAGATAATCAAAACAAACAAAAGAGATGACATATGCACACAATTGCTCTTTCTTACACCTTTTCGGGACAAGAATATGGATTGTAAACATGGTTCATATTCTCCACAGCTCTGTAAAAATACCTCTTCGTCCCTCATAACATGTTCCTCCAATTGATTGGTTTTGCCCCGATATTTATGAGCCGTTCAGAGTGAACCAGGTATTAGGCTTCAATATATCTATTTCTTAAATGAACATGGAAATAGTATTCTTAGATGACAAAGATGCATATAACACAGTGGCCTTATACTTTGAGCTCCTGACATACTTTATAAACACACTGGAACCATTTACAGATTAAACTTGCATAATTGTAAATGGTACCAATTCATCAACCATATTGACTTCTGCAGCCAGCTTTAGCATCATTGCCATCATTTCATCTCCATAAAATGTGATGAAAATAGGATTAAAAATGCAGTCTCCATTTGTTGTTGACTGCGGAACAGTCCTCTTTCCAACAGACAAAGGAATGAAATCTTCATATCTGATTCATGAAATTAAAACACAAATGAAATTTGTTACAAAATTACCTAGTCTTAAAATGAATAACACCGGTTTAATTTGAATTCAATAAAAGAACGATGATAATATAAGATGTTCAAATCTAAATGAACCAAACGTATCCTTTTGTCTTTCTGCAAGGGTCTTGCCACTACCCCTGCTGAAACTGAAATGGTCTTTCCCTGGTGTTAAAAACTCTACTTTAGTGTCTTTTTCCACCTCCGGCATTGATTGCTCTTTTCTGTGTGCATATGGGGGATAGACTGTGAGAACTAAACCATTAATAAATCTCTTCCTGGGCTTCCCATAACCAAAACATCTATAAAGATGTGTTCCACGTTTCCTTATAATAAAAAGAGTGTCCACTGGTTCATAAACCTGCTCTTTTTCCAACTTCATAGCGATTTTTGAAAATTTTCACATTGTCTTAATCACCCCTTGTTTCTCTTTTCTGTCTTACATGACTAATAGTCTTGGTACTGGTTTCTGAAACTAAATAAAGAGAATAATAAATAAACATGAAAAAGCAAAAATCAACATAACTCATAGCTTTAAGACTGACATTTGACATTTACATATTTGGTTATGCAGGGGGTGGTTTTGCATTTTTTCTTTATGGCTTTATCAGGGGGACGGGTGGGGTCATTTAGTGCATACATTCAAATTTCTCAGATGGTAAGATTGTTGCATATCAAATGAAAGAACATAAAGCGTACATTTCAAATTTCAAATTGACGTCTCCCAAAAATAGGTTGGATGGGGTCATAGAGTGCAAAAAATAAATTTTCTTTTAAGATAGGGTTGTTGTATATCAAATGAAAGGTCATGATGTGTGTATATTTGAAATATCAAATTCCCGACCTCCAAAAAATAGTTGGTTAGGGTTATTAAGTGCTAAAATCATACTTTCTAGAACATGGCGTTGTCGCATATCAAATGAAAGCTCGTCTTCTCAATGTTACATATATATTACTTTCGATCTCAAAAATGTAGGAGGATGAGGTCATTAAGTGTTAAAAGCCGAAAGTTTCAGAAAGTATGCTTGTCGTATATCAATCGAAAGGTCGTACAAAGTACATTACGAAAACATCACTTTTACAGGAAAGACCTTTCAATTGTTTTATTGTTTTACAAACAATTGAGATACTAGTTGTAACATGTTCTTAAAATTTGTAATATGTTGTCATTAATAAATGAAATTCATATTACTACTACAGGGTCTTTCTTAATGAAAAGTCCTTGCACAGCCCTTAAATTCATATGTAAACTAAGTTCATAGGATATCCCTAAACTTTGCAAAATTTGAGTACTTTTTACTGGTTTGGATGAATATTTGCCATCTTTCTTAAATAATATTTTGATTATCAATCATTTGGGAAATATTGATGATTATTTTTAAATATATGAGATGGATTGACACACAGGTAGGACAGAGGCCTGGTATTTCTATGTCCAACACAAAGCATGACAGAGGGGACACACATGGAACAGTTCCGAACTACTAGTAATCTTAAATTTTTTAATCGGTTTTCAGATATTGATGTTGATTTTGATTTATTTTCTGTTCCTGCTGTTAAATTTTGTTCTTAAATAACGTAGCATAACATATGGTTTAAAAAAAACTTGAATTATACCTTAAACATTATCGCATCTTTGTTAATAGTAATCAAAGGTACCAGGATTATAATTTAGTACGCCAGACGCGCGTTTCGTCTACATAAGACCATCTCCTTACTTTCTGCCACACTAATCACCTTCTCTTAAACTTCTTTAGTTTCTAAGCAACTGTTGCAACGTTGGTCATGCGAATGGGAACATGCAAGCTGTAACTGATTTCCTGGAATGCTGAGACCATAAGCCATGCAGTGGTCCTGAATATGTGTTTGTCTAGCCAAATGTACCTATAGATTATTGAAAATAAGGTATAAAAAACATGAGTCAAATGAGAGCATGAAATCACCTGTAATTTCAGTTTTTAGGGCATTTGACTATTTTGTAGCTTTTACTTTGCTCAGAAGTTTTGCCATTTATACATTTCTCTACCTCCTCACTTCCTCATTCACATCATTTTGGTTGTCAACCATTGTCATCGAGACAGTAGTCTACAAGAAATAACCAAGAAGAGATATGTTTATAATTGGGTATCTTTAAGAAATATTTAACCTGCATTGAATTAAAGAATATACATGTAATTAATTGAAGAACTCAAATATTGAAAAAATTCAAAGTGCAACTCAATAATTCATGAATGTGCATATAGAGCTTATATATAGGGGCCAGCTGAAGGACGCCTCCGGGTGCGGGAATTTCTCGTTACATTAAAGACCTGTTGGTGACCTTCTGTTGTTTTTTCTATGGTCGGGTTGTTGTCTCTTTGATACATTCCCCATTTCCATTCTCAATTTTATGTAATTATCAGTGCTGTTTTGTCAAATTTGAACAAGATGGATCAGAAAATGCAAAGTGAAAAACTCACATTTAATACCACAAAATGCTCATCTCTTGTTAGTTTCATGCTGGTGTTATATCTTTTATGCCTTGCAGCAGGATAACTTGAGTCTGAAATATTTATAGAAAACTGATCAGCAATTTCAATAAAATTGTAAATTCCAGACTACATATATAATTATTTGTAAAGTTCAATGACAATCTACAATTTACCAACAAGGAGAACATGTCAACGTTCAATGACAATCTACAATTTACCAACAAGGAGAACATGTCAACGGTTGGTATTTCTGTACAAAGAAGTTGACAGGTTCGTCCCAACTATTAACCCCAACGATTTTCTTGTTAAAGGAAAATCAAACCTAAATAAAATTGAGAAAGGAAATGGTGAATATGTCAAAGCGACAACCACCCGACCATAGAGCAAACAACAGCCGAAGGCAACCAATGGGTCTTCAATGTAGCGAGAATTCCCGCACCCGTAGGTGTCCTTCAGCTGGCCCCTAAAATATGCATAATAGTACAGTGATAATGGACGTCATACTAAACTCCGAATTATACACAAGAAACTAAAATTTAAAATCATACAAGACTAACGAAGGCCAGAGGCTCCTGACTTGGGACAGGCGCAAAATTGCGGCGGGGTTAAACATGTTTATGAGATCTCAACCCTCCCCCTATACCTCTAGCCAATGAAGAAAAGTAAAAGAATAACAATACGCACATTAAAATTCAGTTCAAGAGAAGTCCGAGTCTGATGTCAAAAGATGTAACAAAAGAAAATAAATAAAATGACAATAATACATAAATAACAACAGACTACTAGCAGTTAACTGACATGCCAGCTCCAGACCTCAATTAAACTGATTGAAAGATTATGTCTTCATCATATGAATATCAGGTACAATCCCTCCCGTTAGGGGTTTAGTATCATACTATCATAAAATATATGAGAAGAACATAACCCGTGTCATGCCAACAACTGTTTTTTAGAAATAAATGTGTTTAGTTCCGATCCAAAGACCCTATCAGTGAATCAATGTTAAAGCCAAAATATGCAATCTTTAATGACCTGACAACAGTATCGTAACTATATCCCCTTTTAATAAGTCTATTTAAAGGTTTTGTTAGTTTCTGAGGAGAATACTGACATTTTTGTGCTTTATAAAGAATATTTCCATAAAATTTTGGATGTGAAATACCTGAACGTATAAGATGTCTGCATGTTGAGTTATATTTACGAATTATTTCCTTATACCGGTGATAAAATTTAGTAAATGTTTTGACCAGTTTGTGATATCGAAAACCCTGGTGTAATAATTTTTCAGTAATACATAAATTTCTCTCGCTAAAATCTAATACATTGTTACATACACGAATCGTACAAGTTGAGATATATAAACACCATAAGATGGTGACAAGGGAACGTCACCATCTAAAAATGGATAATTAACAATAGGAAATGAAAAATCATCTCTTTTATCATAAATTTTTGTATTAAGCTTCCCGTTTATGATATAGATATCAAGATCGAGGAAAGGGCAGTGGTCATTGTTATCATTAGCTTTATTTAAAGTAAGTTCTACAGGATAAATTTCTTTAGTATACATACTGAAGTCGTCATTATTTAGAGCCAATATATCATCCAAATATCTAAAAGTATTGTTAAATTTTTGTATCAAATGTTGTTTTGATGGGTCTTTGCTAATTTTAGTCATAAATTGTAACTCATAACAATACAAAAACAGGTCCGCAATAAGTGGTGCACAGTTAGTCCCCATTGGAATTCCAATAACTTGACGATATACGGAATCTCCAAAGCGAACAAAAATGTTATCAAGTAAAAATTCAAGTGCATAAATAGTATCAAAGCATGTCCAATTGACATAGTTCTTTTGTTTATTGCTACTAAAAAATGATCTAAAAGAGTTTGAACATATGTACTCGCATTCCGACTTTTTAAATGCCCAGTTAATTAGGGATGTGAATTGTTTCTTAATAAGAATATGAGGCAAACATATTAATGACAATTTTGTGCCAATTAAGAAGGCGCTAGCAACTATTCCTAACAACCCGGATTCATACAAGAACTCTTTCTTTGTCATGAGCATACTACACTGGATCCACCTGGAAGACAGTATTAGTTATATACGCAGATACAGTTGAGAGCTTCAAGGCTGTTCTCCAACAACGACAGTAGGTGTCTCTCTCGCTCATGGAGTAAAAGCCAGCATTGGTGTCTTCAACTTACAGACACAGAATAGATATCATTACATTGTTTACAACAAAGCTTCCAATGGAACTTCTGTTCGGTGGAACAAATAACGTTGACACCTGTCCCTCACCCTTTTTTCAAATCGTAGATGCACATCTGAAAAGCCGATATTATAGATTAAAATTGCTTTACATATAGTGATCTTATCTCTTGGCTTCAATGAATAATCTATATGATTTAAAAAGAAAGAAGCGTTTATTTTAAGCCCAAAGAATATTAGTTATTAAATTTAAACTGTCACACCTGACACAAGAAAATAGTGGCGATTGACAGCTGTCATGATTATTGCAATAATGAATATTAATGGTCGTGCGGCTCTCTGGGGATAATCTTACCTTTGTTTGATCGTTTCATTCTGTGATAATATTAGTAAACTGCGTTTTATAAACACCAACTTTTTCAAAACACATTCCTCGTCAACGTAATATTGAAGCAAACACTGAACGGTGATAACTGTGTAAAATAAAGCGCTTCAATGATGAAAAATTATCTTGAGTAGCGGAAACGGAAGTTTTTGTTTGAATTTCTGCGCGCCATCTTTGAAAATTTTCATCACACCAATTAAAGTCAATACTGTCTACGATAAACTAAATCGCAATGGATTTCATTTCAAAAGATCAGGTTTTTTGAAATGGCAAAATCGTCTAAAGTATCAGAAGCAGCTGACGGTGTTTTCTTCCTAGTATTCTTGGGAAGATAACCGATTTGGTGCGGTTGCCAAAAACGACCTCGTTAACATAGCTGTGTCGGAGCCCACTATACATTTTTCTAAAAGCTTCCAAAAAATTATTCCCCAAGGGTTACTGGTGTAAAGAAATATGGTCACTTGGTCTTCTCCCGACCGGCAGTAAAACGCTTGCCGAAGTGGGTCGTCCGTTTGGCTGCGCGGGATGTATCAAGTTCGCAGTCACGTCCGGTCAGAAGGGGACGTTAAATCCGATGCCTCGTGTAAAGAAAGTGCCACGCTCTTTGCGTGTTTAGAACCCTTGCATGAAATATTTGCCACTGGACTTTAAGCAATCAACAATCAATCAATCGTAGTGTAACTGAAATAAAAATGGAATTTCATTACCATATTTTTTATTTAATTTTTTCAGTTTACACAGACGTGGATTTGATTTGGAGGTCAACCCATGTCTTCCAAGGTTTTGTCTCCAGCGTTATAATTGGTTTATTGTTAACAAGTAGGATTACTTTGAAACTATAAGAAAACATTTAAAGATTATGTTTCAGGGATGGATGACCGTTAAACGATAAGTGGCAAGACAAACGCAAAATGAGAAAGTAAACATACAATTAACTGTGAAATATGACATAAAACGACACGCTTCTTATTTTCCTGTTCTTGGTATAATACAGCGCCTAAGCCTTGCATGGATGCATCAGAGTTTAACTCGGGCTGTTTTGTATCGTGGAAATCCAAGTATATGTGGTCAAGCTAGTGCTGTTTTGAGTGTTTGGAAAGCCTTTTCTAGAATATCTCCCCTTATCCATAATTGACTGTTTGAATCACCGAGCCTTGACTTGCGTTTCTTTGATGAAAGGAGTAGGTCCGGTAAGGACTCATTTTGGCCTCAAATTTCAGTTTCATCTGACGAAAGATTTTGACCACTTTTTAAACACTTAAGTGTCTATTTCACTTGTTTCAATTAGTTTATGTGAAAGATTTTAACTGATTAAGTCATTAAAAACGATCCGACTGAAGCTCAAATATGAACAATCTCTCAAATATGCCAAAAAACGTCACTTTTCAGATTGTTTTTGTCAAAAATGAAAGTGGCCGCATCCGTGTTCATCCACAACCTTTATATATGTTATGTATTATCATAAAATACAACTTACATTGCAATATTAAGGATGAACACGAATGCGGCCACTTTCGTTTTACACGGAAACCGTCTAAAATTTAACTAAAATGATAGAATTTTGAAGATTTCAGTAATTTAGCATGACTTAATGGTGCTACAACCCGATATATGTGAATTGTATTGTCAAAAACAGCCCATATTTATGTAGCAGAAGCATTCAACTGTCCAATAAATAACTAAAAGTTTACATTTTAACAATTTTGTAAAACTGTTATATTTTTGGGCCAAAAAGGGGCCTTACCGGACCTACTCCTTTTCGGTAGAGGCATTAAATCAGTGGTGGTCTTGCTATTTTCAAAAAGTCTTTAAAGAACTTATCGAACAAAACCAAGGAAGCGTCGGACTTCTTCTGGTGTTGTCGGACGTGGCCAGTCAGTTACCTTGTCTATCTTTGCAAGGTCTGGATGTATTTCGTCTTAAAGAGACGACATGATCTATTTATTTAACTTTCTATGAAGGAATGAGCATTTCTTTGATTGATAGATTGATTGTTGGTTGCTTAACGTCCAGTGTCAAATATTTCATGCATATTCAGGACGAGAACAAGTTTACAATTAATACAATAGGTAGGTTGATACAATAGAGGCCATCTGGGATGATGGTCGGAGAAATTTGGACTGCCACCGGAAAAGGAGGGTATATTGGGTAGGGACAGAAATTTTGCCTTGCAACAGACCACCTACGGACCCCTCAAAGAGTTGTTGCAAGGGTTCTTAACGTGTAAAGAGCGTGGCACTCTAACTAAAATGATAGAATTTTGAAGATTTCAGTAATTTAGCATGACTTAATGGTGCTACAACCCGATATTTATGCATTGCATTGTCAAAAACAGCCCATATTTATGTAGCAGAAGCATTCAACTGTCCAATAAATAACTAAAAGTTTACATTTTAACAATTTTGTAAAACTGTTATATTTAGGGCCAAAAAGGGGCCTTACCGGACCTACTCCTTTATCCGTGAAGCCCAAGTAATATTCAGGATTAACTTAAAAATAATATACAATAGAAAAATTGAAAAAACTTCAAACCTGTTAAGGGGGTACCGTACACCTAAGAAAAAATAACTCTTACTAAAGTTCTAAGTTAACTAACGTCAATTAAGTGTTTTAAAATACGCCTCATATTTCAAGCGTTTTATTGACATGAAATAGTTGTTTACCTGTTGTTATGAAGCAGACGGTACATCACTGTCACAATGGAACAGCGTAAACGTAATACGTTTAGAAAATTTTCGAGATCTAAATCTGCCGATAAGAAATCGAGTCGTTCAGATTACTTCAAATGGTTAAATGATGGCAGGAAATTGGAAGATTCTCCGCACGTCGGCTTGCGTAATGATCATGGCAATCACGTTTACGAGTATCTTGATGTTTGGGCCGAGGCTGAATTGGAAGGTGATAACACGTCTAATGTAAAAAAATCTTGGATAATTGGGAGAAAAATTGTGGATCATTTGTAATTTTGTTTGACATATATACCCCTTTACCCATATTTCTGAAACCTCAAAATTTGTCATATTCCAAGTTGCCAAATCTTTTTAACGTATGGTTCAAATCCTTCCAAATTTTAACAAAATGTTAAGCTTAACCTAGTTTATCAATGGGATAAAAACAAGAAAAATTAAAGGACAGGTTTTTTTTTATGGTTTACTATTGGGTACCCCTTAATACAAACTGTCAAATTCAAGTACTTTCATGGAACTACATCAAGATGATTATACACAAAATATTATTAAAAAACTGCATAAAAATATTACTTGGAGTGAAAAAAATTAAACAGATGTAAACGATGGTAAAACATATTACTCTTGGAGTTATAAAACATTACTATCTGTAAAAAGTTGTCGATTATTTTATAACAAAAAAAAAACAATAAGTAGAAAACAAATGCAAC
The DNA here is from genome assembly GCF_963676685.1 of Mytilus edulis. Taxonomy (NCBI): domain Eukaryota; kingdom Metazoa; phylum Mollusca; class Bivalvia; order Mytilida; family Mytilidae; genus Mytilus; species Mytilus edulis. The sequence continues at coordinate 34,693,934 of NC_092354.1, forward strand.
CCCACTGCTCTAACATGCCAATGATCATATTTTCTGATAAAAGTTGCATGTAATAACGTACATGTACATATATAAGTAATTATCATTAAAATAAAACTTACTTAGGGCATAAACCAAATATATGGATCTTCCAATGAAATATTAAGATGATGATGATGACAACTCAGAGCAGCCTGAAATGGAAAATGGGCCCTGCATTATCAGAATTTATGATGTTGTTGTCATAGATTCACTTTGCAGTAATCAATGTTTTTTTTAACTTATTACCAGTGTATTTTGGAATTGGCCAGCACTAAAATTGCAAGAGTTTGTTCAACAAAAAAGACTGTGGGGGTGATGTAGCTGTGTCAAAAACATCATTGGTTCAGCAGTGTACTTGAAGCCGGCGAGTTTTATGATATGAAAAAATTTGTTGAAAATTAGATATATATTTAAGCATTTAACATTACATATTTTATATCAATTTCTTATTTATTAGTATTTCAGATATGTAGTATGGTGATTTCAGCAATTATGTGTCATATTACAACAGAGCTGACAATCCAGGGAATTGATCCATTTGCTATCTTGTACTCTAACATGAAACGCTCAAGTCAACATGTAATTGTGACGAACCCTCTTGAGCTGACCGGTACTAATCAGAGTACAGTAAAATTTAGACTCCCAAGATGAAACAGAAATAGTAACAAGTATATCTCGGGCAACTCGAAAAAGAGAAAACATGCAGCCTCAAGCATTCAAAAGTTTAATGATGAAAACATGACCGGAATTGATCTTATAACAATCTTAAAGATGTGTAGACAGGTTATTTTGGTGGAACATAATATAATCACCAAAATGCAAGATATGAAATTTCTTGATCCAAAGAATAAATTTCTTTCATCATTTGAGGAAGCTGCTATTAGTATGTCAACTTATCCAGACTGCTCTGAAAGCGTTTTCATTTTTTCAATCTTTGATATAAGATTGAAAATAACAATGTTCCTTTACATTATATAAGATACATAGAATCCGGATATTGCAAACATTTCATGGAAGATACTTTTCTTGAGGTAATATGCCAAACCTTGGTACTTCTGCAAGATAATGTATTAGTATGCAACATCTTAATTGGTGGAGATCAGCAGAGAATGCTTATCGGAAAGAAAATTTGATGATTTAAAGAATTGCAATAATTATCAATATGATTTATATTTTCAGATACAACCAACAGTGGAGTGAGGGAGGAGAAGAGGACGATGTAAATAGTGTATATAGTGGTAGTGAAGTTGACAATTGAAATGTAGATATAGATTTAGATCATGATAAAAGTGAGAAAAATAAACCTAATTATGCCAAACCGAAACCAGGACAATTAAAAGCAGGCAAATTAACAGCAGTACTGATTTTGAACAATAGAGTTCAGGCTAAAAGAATGGTCAAAAGCAGAATAATGAATACATTGAAAAAAAATAAAAACAAACTGTTAACAGAGCAGGCCTATTAGCCTGTTGAGGTTCTCTTCGTAGTGTACGAGCGGACTACAACAAAAATTACGATGGTTCAGGTTTTTTATTGAATCGTTTTGAAAACTGCAGACCTCTGTCATCTGGCATCCCCCGGAAGAAGGTTACTAAACGACAGGGGGGATGCCAGCAGCTACCCATTAACAAGAACAAAGGGATACAATTCCTGACATTTAAGAAATACATGTAACCCTTTGTTCCTTCAGCTGGAAAGTCACTGGCGGAAAAGCAGAAGGCAGAAATAGACGGGCTTAACATCCAAGTAGAGTACAGTGAAGTCATCATATCGAGAAAAAAAAACCAAGGTACATGTAATGCAAGAAATTAAAACCTTAAATCATGTAAATTATATCATAATAAACAGCAACATGAAAATAAATGTAATAGATGTTTGCACATAACGTAATAGGTGTTTGGACAAAAAGTAATAGGTGTTTGCTCATAACGTAAATAGGTTTTTGCACATTACGTAATAGGTGTTAATACATAACAGAATAGGCGTTTTCACAAAACGTAAAACAAACCATTATAGAGTTTTTTCCTAAACGCCTTCAGATATTGGCCTGATTTTATGTTTCGTTCCACTCCACTAATTTTTGCCAAAATTACGGGCTTTGAACTTTGAGAAATTGTTGAAAATTACAGTTATACATTGTTTTTTTTATAAACGCCTTTAGATATTGGGCTGATTTTTGAAGTAAGTTAACCATGATGATTTACAGATCAAGTTTAAGTTTCGATCTGTTAGCCACACTTTGCCGAAATTACAGGATTTGATCTTTGTGGAAAATCACGTTATGCAGATTTTTTTTTAATATTTTTTTTATTGTATACATTTTCATGAATGACAGAATTATTGAGAATATTGAATTTTGTGTTTTCCAATGATTTCATTTTTACAATTTATTGGTCAATCTTAATGTTTCCTTATTTTGTTTGTTTTTCAGATACTTTAATGTACCACTAAACAATATATGCCTGTAATCATCATTGATCATCACTTTTAATATTTCCTGGTTTAGATTGTTTCTAAAACATGCAATAGGTTATCTATATAAAAAAGCAATTTTAGTGCATCAATATCAATATTTGAAAGATGAACTCATATTTCCAATTTGGTCATTTGACCTTGACCTCAGTTTCTTTAATCATGTTAAGGATGTACTAAGATGAGGTTTTGAATTTTGTGTCAAATGTTTGCACCTTAGTTTTTTCAAACAATACAATGTAAAATATTTTGATCCATAACACCCATTTTTTGTTTTCATATAAGACTTAATAGCTTATGAAATATTTTTAACCCAAATTTTAGAAGAATCTTGATTTTCTTTCTTTTGTTTTGAGACCCAAATAATATCAATCAGGTAAAAGTCAGAGTTTGCCTTTCCCCACCATATTCCAATCTTAAATATCTCGAAAAGGAGAAAAATTAAAAAGGAAAATCAAAATTCAAAAGGCAAAATCAAAAGTCCAAACACATCAAACGAATGGATAACAACTGTCATATTCCTGACTTGGAACATGCATTTACTAATGTAGAAAATGGTGGATTGAACCTGGTTTTATAGCTAGCTAAACCTCTCACTTTTATGACAGTCGCATTAATTACATTGTCAACGATGAATGAACAAAACAAACTTACTCAATGAGTAAAAATGTCAAAAATAAGAGTGCAGCAGTCAATGTGTTATCATCTTAATATCACTGTAAAAACACCAAATTTAACGGAGAAGCACAAAAAGGCATACTTCAAATTTAAAATACTAATTTTGTTTATCTTATACATCTTAAGTTAGGTATGTAAAGTCTTCCCGTAAAGGATAGAAGGTTTTCTGTACTGGTGTAAAATTGCGCGCTTGAAATTCGCAAAGGTAGACATAAAAATAATTTTGTCGTTCAAAGTATTACGGCATACATAAAATTGAGAATGGAAATGGGGAATGTGTCAAAGAGACAACAACCCGACCAAATAAAAAAACAACAACAGCAGAAGGTCACCAACAGGTCTTCAATGTAGCGAGAAATTTCCGCACCCGGAGGCGTCCTTCAGCTGGCCCCTAAACAAATATATACTAGTTCAGTGATAATGAACACCATACTAATTTCCAAATTGTACGGAAGAAACTAAAATTAAAATAATACAAGACTAACAAAGGCCCGAGTCTCCTGACTTGGGACAGGTGCAAATATGCAGCGGGGTTAAACATGTTCGTGAGATCTCGACCCTCCCCCTATACCTCTAACCAATGTAGAAAAGTAAACGCATAACAATACCTACATGCATATATCATAAAAAACAGACTTAACAGAAACAGTTGTATTATTGAATAAAACGGTTTTGTCATTCATAGTATTCAAGATCAATACGTAAAAGTAATAATAGTAAATGAAATAATTTTGTCGTTCAAAGTATGATGTTTTACACAACCACAGAGTCACTCCAAAAGAATATCGAAAAAAAACTGACTTAACAGTACAAGTTATATTATTAAAGACAAATAAAAGAATACTATAACACGTTATTAAGAAGTTAAATGGTAGAACTCTGCGAGAAATGTATTTGATATACATTAAATTACAAAAATATTACATAGTGACTGAATTGCTACTATACAGATAACATCAAAAATATTTTTTAATAAGTGTAACGGAGGGGGTCGGTGACGACACCTCCCGGGACGTGTAGTGGCCAGTACTTTGTCCCTAATCGACCTTCGGGATACCTGATATCAGATTATGGCTGAACAACAGACAATTAATCAAATGAAACTATAATTTATTTACAAATGTATAATAATTGCATGAATTTAAACAAAGTCGGATAAAACAGGAGTCAGAAAACTTTCTTAAATGGAGTTCAAAAATAATGTAATTTCAAATGTAAAAATGAAAATAAAGTGTTCCCAGAGTTAGTCTTTTAAGTAAAATAAAGTAAATTTGCTTCGCGTTGTGTTTTAAAGTAGTAAAATTGCACCAAAAAGGGGTGACTAACTCTGGCGAACTGCACCGAGGTGGTGGCTAACTCTGAACTCGGGTGGGCTGATGAGTCCGGCGAGTATTTGGAGGCCTGTGCAAGGCCGACTCCGACTGAATATCAAATGATATCCTAAACTTGTCATTAAACAGGCTAACTTTAACATAAAAGGTACTGAAGAAAATTTAAATAAATGAATATTCTTAAAACATTATAAAAACATCAAAAGTTAAATACTAAAACAGTTAAATTAACAATCCTTACTTTTATCTTACTATATTTAAATCAAATCAAACCTAAAATAAACATTTAAATACTAAATAATTAATCTGTCCAAATTAAGGGGAATTAACCTAGGCACATCAAGGCACATCTATTACAATAGTTCTTAAATTTGCTTGTTGAAATGAAAGCTGCAACCGACCGTGCAAGGGCTGTATAGCCAGTCAAGGTCGTTAAAAACTTCCATTTGTTGAAAGCTGCAGAAACGTATGAAACATGGGAATCAAGATGTACACGATCAAATTCAAAAGCAGACAATAGCCAATTATTGTAATGCAAAAGAAAGAATTTAGTCGGAATCGATTTATAAATGAAAGATATCAATGAAATAGTTGTGTTCGTCTTCAAAACTTCTTGTATGGACATTCGCTTTGATAGTTAGTGTATTTCTTTCTTTGTGTGAACTTCCTCGACTTTCAGAATGTAGTGTTCTGTTTATATTTGAAGTCAATATAATCTTATCACCATTGTTACAACATCTCGTAATGTTTTCGCAAGGACGATTGATGAAATGCAGATGAACATCAAAGTTATTTTCTTGTAGCATTCTCTTCGAGAAGTATACTTTTAAAAGGTAAACTCATAAACATACCAAACACTGATTTCCCAAAATTATGGAGCAGTTTAGGTTGAACAGTGTATACGACGATAAACGGACAGAAAGTTACAGGACATAAAGTCGCAAATTTGAAAGGAAAAAAAGTCACAATCTATCTTGACATTTTGTTTTCTTAACAATTATTTGATAATTTTTTATACATTTTGGTAAATTTTGCCTACAAAGTAAGTTAAAATACAATACTTCAAGTAAATTTAAAATGTGTGTGTAAAAATAAGCATTTTTATTCAAAGAATATTATCAGAAAACATGAACTTCGACTTTTAGTCCTGTGACTTTCTGTCCTACCTTGTATACGAATTCTTAACGCAAAAGCTTTTCTTCAATTTGTCATAACGGAGCAAAATTGTCTCCAACAGTATTGCAATGGCATTTCAGCCAGAATCAATTGCCATAGAGTTTCGAAATTTGTACCACAAAAGTGGGGATTCTTAATTTCTCTTGTGGCAATCATCGGACTCGGAACCCATAGATCCTAAGATATTACTCTGAAGTAAATTTTAAAAAGAAAATAGTTTTACACTGCCCTTTCTTAACTATTGTTATGTACATATATACTTTCAGCAAAGGTATCAGAAGTTACATGTCAGTTCCCGTCGAGAAATGTATGTGATATACATTAAATAACAAAAAAAATAAATGGTGACTTAAATTGCTACGGAACAGATCACATCAAATATATTTTTTTATGATAAAAAGTTCTTTGTTTGCGGGTTGATGGGATTCAAGATGTTCACTATCAAATTCAACTGCTGGCAATAGCCAATTATTATAATGTTAAAAGAAATAGTTAGTCGGAAACGTTTTTAATTTATTTGTAATAGTTGCTTTATGTTATGTAGCTTATTCGTGATATGCATATTGATGTATTACTATGCCCGCATGCTCTTCAAGCTGTGCACCATTCGAGTTCTTTGTGTATAATTTATATCTCACCATACACATTCGATCGTACTCAAATGAATTGAAATATGAGATGACTTTTCATGATACGCAACATTTATATAAATGACAAAGTAGCAACAATTAAATTGTATGTAATTTAAGACTGTAAAGTATAAATAGGTTATTGGTCATCCCTTGTTCAAAAGTTTTAAATTGTCTATGGTTATACAATTGTAAGACCAAAGTATAAATAGCGTAATGGTCATCCCTGGTTTCCATGCGGACTGATGCGCATGTAGTGTGTAATTGAGGTTTCAAACAGTAAATATAAGATTTAATTTTAATAGTAAATATCAAGGAAATGCATTTGTTAATTTGACAGTAAGATTTGTTATTACATACGTTTTACAACATAGCACTTGACGAATATATAATGAATTTGTCATGTTTTATAACATACAAAAACTACCACATAATAAAATTAATCTAATGAAAAACTTCTAATCATGTTATCCTATGTATTCCAAGGGTGGCTGGTGTATAGAAATATGGACACTTGGTTTTTCTCCCGACCGGCAGTAGAACGCTTGCAGAAGTGGGGCGGCCGTTTGGCTGTGCGGAATGTATCAAGTTTGCAGTTACGTCCGGTCAGAAGGGGGACGCTACAACCGATACCTCATGTAAAAAGAGTGCCACGCTCTTTTCACGTTAAGAACCCTTGCAACAACATTTTGATGGGTCCGTAGGTGGCCTGTTGCAAGGCAAAATTTCCTCTGCGTGATTTCAATTCAGTTTCCCTACTCAACTGAAATGTCATGTAGTCTCTATAGCTGCCCCTTCGCCTTTCCTTGGAGAAAGGGATAGGCATACTTGTCTGGAGGCATTTTCAAGGGGAAAATTATATTTTCCGGCATTAAGGTTTTGTACCTCCAGAAGACCTGAGGACGATCATCCATCAGTGCTGATCCTCCTACAAATTTGTTAAACATACTGCCATATCCCATATACTTAATTTTTTGTGTTTTCTTTACTTGAATAAATACCAAGACCTCAACTGGTTCTACTGTTAAAGTTTTCAGTTAGGCTACTGCTTTTTTTTTTTGAAAGTTTGCTATAGCTTGCTATTGCTACTTTCCATAGGCGTCGGCCTCAAACTTGTGGTGACAGATTATCGCAATGAATTCTGATCCGAGATAATTTAGTACTAGTACTAGTGATTGAATTTTGATTTTTGGAAGGCTTTTTTCTCTTCAGTTTTGTTGTAGCTGGCATCACTTTTAAGACTTTTATCTGACTTTAGCTTCTTTAAGTACATGGTCGGAAAGATACTTTTGTCTAAAAACAATTATGGCTCAACAGTATTTATTCCCTCGTTGTGATGCTCCGTTTAGTACATGGTCGAAGATACTCGTGTCGAAACCAATTCTGGCTGAACAGTATTTATTCCTGAAGTTGTCTGTTTGAAGTAGCACAAAATATACACTATGGATCTTGGAACGGCATAACCATCAATAGATGTGTTCCGGATTGCATTTATCAAAGTTTTTTTTTTTCAAACGACCCCGTCATTGTAGTAGATAACATTTCCAGGTCTAGGGCGTGTTGATGGTGACCCAGTTTGACGTTTGTTGACCTCGCGTTTTCCTTGTTGGCTAAGTGTGGTCTTATGCTTAAAATCCAAAGCACGTATGCAATTGGTGTATTCTTCAGACCGCAAGGTATGCAGTCGAATGATAAATGATGATTCACGATTTGTTTAGTGTGAAAGTCCACGAGGATTTAAGCTTTAAAGTATTCAATTTGTAATTCTTTTGAAATGGAAGCAAAAGATAAACACGTAAGAGGCATTGTACGTTTGCAACTTTAAGTCATGAAATTTTAAAAATACATATACTAATTCTTAAGTTAAGCCGTTTTTGTTCTTCAGATGTTAAAGCAAACTGTCATCCTATTGTTCCTGAATGGCTTTTGTGTTTAATTGTGGACTTCTCAATTATCTACTATAGCCATTGTTGGTATATAAATTCTATAGTTAATCTCTGTCTTATAGCATTGCTTGCATACTGATGGTCCATTTCTCTTTGTGTATCTAAAGCAAAGTTGACATCTTTGTCCTTGTGTGCAGTTGAAAACAAGGATTGCTTCCTTATTTTTTAATATAATATGGTTGTTCGAACCAACATATTATTGAAGTTCTGTCTGTTAATAAATAAAAATTAAATAAAATGCATTTTGAATTTAGCTTTTCTGCTAATAGATAGCAAGCTAGTGCAGTAGTTGCGTCTTAAAAATGTAATGTTAATTTACTTGTTAACACATCACTATGTACTAATGTGTGATATAGAGCAACCAATTCCCTATCGAAAGGGGAGTGTTCAGATAGTACCACTCATAAAGAGCAATTACCTCACTTTTAATATCAGCATAATGCTCGCACAAGGAAAATGCATCATATCGAATTGGTTAATATTTTCAATAGCATTTAGAACTTCGTCTATTTACTGTAGAAATTCCATCTTCAAAGTCTGAATTTTTTATTTCTGATGTATACATATCAGGCTTATATATCCTTTTAGTAACTTTAAAAAAGGTCAAGAAGTCAACCTTTTCTGAACTAATTTTATTGGTTTATTTTGCAATGGGTGGGTGTTGTAAATGCAAATGAAGCAAGACAGCAAGGCAATTCGAAAAAATAATAAATGTGAACTGTAATTCTAATCAACTTTTACATTTACATTTAACTAATAATATTCAAGGTTTCTATGTTCTTTTCTATCGTATAAAACTATATAAATCTAAGTTTTAGGGTTGCTGACTGTTGTACCTCTATTTTGGTTTACAAATTATCTTGATGCTATGTAAATCTTTACATTGACACATATGTTTCCTTGTTTATGATATTATTACTTATGTGTATATCTGTGATTTTTATTGTAGTGGTTAGACTATTTTTACATTTGTTTTCAACTTTTAGCTAACATTGTTAGTTTTTTTGTTTTGGGTAGGGTGTCAAACTCTATATTTTAGAGTTGGTAAATCATCATTAGGACTTGAAATATCTGTGTCAGAGTACTTTACTGTCGTAGCATTTTTCTGGTGAATTAGTGATAAATATTACTTCTTCGTGAGCATGAATTTGTTTAATGTTCATTGACCTCACTGATAATATTTGCTGCCATGGCGGAAAAGTCTATTTTCTTTGGATCCATTCCGTTGGAGTATTGGATACAGCTTTCGCGTACTGTTTCTTTTACTCCATTGAAATAAGAAAAGTCTCTTTTTGATTATTATAATTGTTTCATCTATAATAATATGAGAAGAACTATTCATATCACCTAATGTCAAAGTATCTGATAAAGAAATAATATGATCCCAAGTGTCGTCTTCTTTGTCGTCAGATTTATTGGCACTGTCCTCAGCAAGCTAGAAGTCATTTGATATATTACAAAACGTTTTGTCCAAATTATCTAAATGTTCCTCTTCATCTATTAAAATTTCATTGTCCGAGACATCACTATATAAGATAGGGGAGAAACTGTTGTATAAGGGTCTTCTGGTAAAGTGGTTCCTCATCAGAAAGTTCATCAATTTCCTCAAATGTACCAATGTTCGTATCATTGAATAGTTTAATAACTGGTTTTGAAGTTAGATTCAACACTTAAAACACAACATCTCTGTCACAAACCAAACTTTTGGTAAAACTTTTGCCGGTAAAACACTCTATTTTTAAGTTTAATTGACTCGTAGGTTCAACGATTCCAATCATTCCATTTACATCTCCGTTTATTCTTCCAAAACAATAAATTTATGACGGGATTTTATATCAATGAAATGTTTCTAAACGATTTTTCCTGATGAAAAGGGAAATAAAATTAGCATTTAAAAAGACAATATTCCGAGTGAATACAATTTGCACAAATCTGTAATGATACAATATAAAACAAACCTTGAAAGCTAAATACTAGTATCCCAAGTTGCGATAAAATTCAATAATTACAGAGAAAATACCTAATATTCCGATGAAAAGCATACAAAGTCTCTCTTTTGAGCTCTCCCCAAGGGGGACTGGGGTATAGAAATATGGTCACTTGGTCTTCTTGGTGCAATCATGTTGTAGTCTCACTCAGCTAATTGTTGTGCACATAGTGAAATCATTTACCTTGCAAACTTATACCTTGGCTAGTTTAAAGTCCATTCTGTCGTAACAATGTGTTTGAAATACCTGCTTATTACAATGCTATTTGTCTTAGTTTCCACGTCGATTAATCGATACTGCAAGAAAATTAAGACAAAGGATATAAAAACTTACCGATCCCTCAAGTATCTTGTTGGACTTTTTGCATATGCAGCTACAGCTGTCTGGCTCTATAATTTGTAAAGATGATTCCAAGTTAAGTCTTTTTTCTGTCCTTTTTAATTAGTCTTTCTTTTCTTGTTTTCTTCAGCCTAAACTGTCTTTCCCTGTAATTAACAGAGGAAGATTTCAGCTTGTACACAGACATGCAAATAAAGGTTCCACATATTTTGGTTGTGATATTTTGATGTTTACAAGACTATTCTACTAATTGTGAGGCTCAGATTCACAGAGTTTATATTTAAGAACAGAGCAGCACACAACAGTTTAATTCAGACAATGACCATAAATGAATATCAGATAATTTTAAATGTCAGATCATGAATATTCCCATTTTAGTACTTGCTCTAGTGAGTAGATGGTTACATTAATCTAACTTTTAGCCAACCAGAACTTACTCGTACTACTTCACATTATCTTTTTGGAAGAGCAGCAAACATCAGTTTTAAAGTAGTTACATGTATTGTCGAAATGCGCATCTGGTGCAAGAAAATTGGTACCGTTAATCTTATTACTTATACAGAGAGTGATGTTAGAAAAATCCTCCACCGAATAAATAAATGTATGTATACCTCGTTTGCGGGAGCTTTTTTTCTTGTTAGATATGGATGTTGATGCCCCGTCTATCTGGAGCCCATTTCAAAAAGTTTTTTGCTTTTTAGTAACCTTTTGTTCTGTAACTCCATAATTCTTCATGATGACATCAACAAAATCAAATGCTAAATTGTCAAGTTTAATTCTGTTCAAAAAATTTAACTATTATTATAACTTCATGAATGTGATTCAAGTGTGCATCATAAGCATCGAAACTGGTATGAACTGTCATCAAAGTCTATTTTTTTTCTTCATATAGAGCAAAAAGAATAAACTTCAAGAAAACCTACATTTCAATTTCAACAAATTGAAGATTTTCCCACATGTCAAGTTGACATATACCTTCATCTTTGATCTCCCTATCGAAACACTGCAAGTTAAATGTTTTCTCATGCTCTGTATAATTCTATTTCAATCTGGTTCTAATGCACCATTTTTAATTTACAATGTTGGAAAAATTAAAAATCTATTTGTTTGTGTCATTTGCTGTAATCAAAATTAACAAGTGAGAGTGTGAGATACTGCTTACTGATAATACCCCAACTGAAATTTATCATTAAACAGAAAGCAGTTGAGTGATGAATCTGAAAAGACGTTTCACAGTATAACTGATAAAATTTAAAAAAAAAAATTAAACGGAAAACGTGGGACAGATACAATATAGTTATTCGTTTAATATATAACACTTTTCAACCCGTCCCCTTTTCCCCCTAAACCATTATATTCATATGCCATATTACTTCCCCCTACCGCAGTATCTTTTAAGAAGTGGCATTCGATATTTTTACAGTAGCTTTCATTACTGCCATGGGTTATTTTCTGAACATGCATAGGCTTACGGAGTCCTTTCATATTGACGGCAGATGTATATAGTTCCTTTTCTTCATCGATGATCACTGTGTAATGATGCTTTGTTTTTGATATTTTTCCCTCTTTCTTCTCGTGAATTTTCATGTGACTCCTTATCCATCCTCTTGAGAAGAGTTTATTGCACACTGTACACCTTACAGTTGCTTCTGTGTGTATTGTTTTAGTCCTTTGACAGAGTACAAATGGTCACTTAGGGCACTTAAATTTCTATTCTGTGTGTGATGGCTGTCTGTATTTTGTCTACAAGAAGATGAGTCTACTGGATCAGGTTCGCTAACGTTTTCACCTGATCTTCCATTGCATTTGGCTACATGGCGAACCAAATTGTCTTTTCTTGACTTCAATACGTTTAGACATACTGGAGAGTGATAATGACGACAACTATCTTTAGATCCATGGGTTAAATGACAAGCCACCGAAAAAAGACCAAAAATATAAAAGAAATCATATACATATATATATACACAACTGGTCTAAACATCAACCAAAACAATGTTAGATCTGTAAATTTGCTTTCGCAAATTTTTGGTTCTTCCCTCGCTGGGATTCGAACCCATGCTACTGTGATATCGTGACACCAAATCGCCTGCACTGAAGCCGTCCCGCTAGACCACACAACCACCTGGGCTCTCAAAAAAAGAGCTTTCGCTGGCCGTATGTTACCTTTCCACGTCAGTTTAAATCTAGCGGCGTACTACAGTACATGATATATAAGGCATGAAGATGTTATTGTTACAGATCAGCTAAATTATCTATAGTAAAGGATCCTACAAATTAATGTAAGATACAGTCACAGAAAATAATTATATTCATAAGTACGTCTGAGTCGGTGACAACCCTACAACAGATGTATCCATGGGATCGCCATCAATGATGGTGATACATGGCTGTGTACATAATGTATATACAACTGGTCTAAACATCAACCCAGCAATGTTAGATCTGTAAATTTGCTTTCGCAAATTTTTAGCATGGGTTCGAATACCGGCGAGGGAAGAACCAAAAATTTGCGAAAGCAAATTTACAGATCTAACATTGTTGGGTTGATGTTTAGACCAGTTGTATATACATTATGTACACAGCCATATGTATCACCATCATTGATGGCGATCCGATGGATACATCTGTTGTAGGGTTGTCACTGACTCAGACGTACTTATATATATATATACAACTCGTCTAAACATCAACCCAACAATGTTAGATCTGTAAATTTGCTTTCGCAAATTTTTGGTTCTTGCGAAAGCAAATTTACAGATCTAACATTGTTGGGTTGATGTTTAGACGAGTTGTATATACATTATGTACACAGCCATGTATCACCATCATTGATGGCGATCCGATGGATACATCTGTTGTAGGGTTGTCACTGACTCAGACGTACTTATATATATATTATATATAAATATATATACAACTCGTCTATACACCACTCCTACAATGTAAGATCTGTAAATTTCCTTTCGCAAATCTTTTGTGCTACCCTCGCCGGGATCGAACCTATGCTACTAATATATCAGTATAGCTCGTTAAAAAGACTCTAGGTTGATACGCCTTATGGTTTATGAGTTCATATGCATATCACTTATTTAAATACATAAGGGGAAATAACTCTCATATGGATTCTCCGCATAGCTTCCGTCAAAATTAATAAAAACATCATGAGGACATAACGAACAATTTGGTAAAAATTGTTTGTAGGAATTTTATATTATGTTGTCATTTCAATGTTATATTTAACATTGCCATTGAAGTGCGAGGTTTGGCATGCAACAAAACATTTTACATGCAATTGGTAACTCAACAGATATCGCTTGCACTATAGTATAAAAGCACTGATAACCCTTCCTTTTTTCGTTCGGTTTTTATTGGTGTCCATATTTAGTTTTTCTTAAAATATTTTGACATTGCTGTTTGCATGTTTGTACGTATTATTTTGGAGATGGTGTTGTCATTTTTTTCTTTCTGCTATTCTTCGTCTTTGCAAAACGATTCCTTCTGTTTTCAAAATTCCTTGGATCATTCGTTGACCTAACATTCAGTTCAACTGGGTTATCCTCCTTACATGACCTCCTGACCATACCACTTCCTTTCAGAAGTCAAATGGTCTCCCAGAGAGAAATGATACGATGTACATACAATAACAAAAGGATTAAAAAGTGATGGAATTGTCAAACTACAGATCACATCAAAAATCTTTTATTATAATTAACTCTTCTTTTGAGGGTTAAATGAAGGCTTGCAAGTACTAAAAAAGTGGAGTGTTGAAGTGGATTCATGGAGTGAACTTTGTATTTAAATTTATAAAGCTGAAAGATTAGTGGTTATGAGGATGACTAACAACCCAAAAAATAATGACCAGCATAAAAAAACCATTTTATTTACATTTTAAAGAAATTGAAAATGATCAATATGTTTATGTCCGCCATATTGGAAATCACCGGAAGTAAGGATTTGAAAGACACGTGTCTTATACATTGTATCCATGAGAAACACCAAAGAAAGGTTCCTGCAAAATGTAAGGACAGTAGAAATGCTTTGAAACATATTTTAATTACCCTCCCCCCTAAACATAACCTTATTTTAGTACAATGTCCACCATGTTGGATTTTACCGGAAGTAGGGTTTTTGAAGACATCTAATCTATATCATATATCCATAGGTAGTACACAAGTATGATGTACGCCATTTTGGGTTTTACCGGAAGCGAGAATTTCTTTTCAAATGCCTTCCTATCTGAAATAAAAGAGAAATACTTGAGGAAGGTCTATGCCAAATTTCATGCTTGTAGCAAGATATGCACAATTTTTTCACAAAGTCGACGTACAAAAATACTTAACATATCCAACAATCAATATCAATTTAAAATCATTTATATGTTTTGCAGTACACAATGATTTTATGTTATTTTTTGTCATATTTGACTTTTCATCAAAGTTGGACAATGGTTTTGGTAGCATTTTATGACAGCTTAGATGGAGACGGGATTATGATGTCGATCATGTAATTTTCTCACAAGCTCACGAGCTCACAAAACTTATATATAAAAGTACATATAGTGCTGATGTTCATTTTCAAATTGTGGTAGATTTATTCCATAGTTAATAAAAGGTATGTGTTATTCTCGGCAAAAATATGTTAGAATCCAAAAGAGGCTAAAAAAAACGTCTTGTGATAAAAATAATAAAATTATTAATATTTTTGTTAACAATGGACTATGGTATTGTAAAACTAAATTGTCAATCAACCTTTTTCACTTAAACTTTTTCTTTCATGTTAATTTAATAACTTCTTTTTTAAACAGTTTGTTACTTCTAATTGAAAATGTATAAGGAAAATGTTTAAAGCCACCATCGCTTGTCCATAGAATCTGAAAAACTGTCATTACTCTACCCTCAGAAACCAAATCACTTAAATAAATGAGAAATGTTGTTGTTTTTGATTAATTTGATAAAATAAATAGATGTTAAATCAGTTCAAACCACACACTATACAGGTTCTGTATATTGTAAATATAAAACTGAAAAGCATAAAATAATTAATGTAAACATGTTTATATTATATATTTTTAGATATACTGTAGATATAAGTATATAAAGAAATAATCTTAACAAATTTTATTGTATAATGAAAGCTTAATTCAATGTCGGAGCCAGAACTTTTCGCTCCAGACATGAACCAGTGATTCCCTATATAATCATCCAAATGCGCATCTGATAAACTTTGCTTTATTTAATTATGGATTAAAACATCTTTGAATTCAAACTGAAGATCCGTGTTTGGTGCACAGTCAACAGTCAGATAAAAATATGTGTTTTGTAGAGAAACAGATTGTTTCAATATTTTAGATCTTGGACTTAGATACATTCTTTGATCATATCGTATTAACACAGCATTGCATTTGGAATATTTCTTTGCTTATCTGACAATGATTGTCCACAGCCGTAACATTTTCTTATTATTCCAGCTATGAAAGTACGATGAAATGTTGTTTATTTAAATCAGGTCTTTGAACTTCAGTGTATTGTCTATAATGATTCAACTCTAATGAATGTTAGTTAGCAGAGCCCCTCCCTTTTTTGTTGCACTTGATGCCCTTTTCCCCTCTTGTTTTAGACAACCCAAAGCTGGATATTTTCATAACCATCTTTTTTTTAGTTTATATTTTGCTAAGTAGTCTCTCAGGCCGCCACGACTTTGGGTCAAAGCAAGTGTGTGCTCACAAATGGAATATGCATTAAATCTGCGTTGGTGTATAGTTTTGATAATGTCATTGTTTTTTTCCACACCTTGTCCTGATTTTTTTTTCAAACAACCATAGTTGGAGATAAAAAACGGAACATGAAACACTAAACAATGCATGTAAGGCGTTATATTGGATTTAAAAAAAAACTTTTTGAAACTCTCCTAACTCTAAAAAATTTGATATCCAACCTTTGACCCTCAAAATTATCTGGTCAACTGTGCAGTTGGCACTTTCTACACTTGTAATAAAAAGATACAGTTGATAAAAATTGTCCATAGCTTGACAACCTTATCTTCTGTATTTACATTGAAAACACAACTGTCTTTTAACTTTTCAGGCAGATTTTTTAATACTTTTAACTTTTCTGCACCTGCCAGACTTGTCCAATCAAGTTCTGAACTACCTTTTGGTACCCAAATATCAAAAGAAACACCACAACTCTGAATCACTTCTACTAATTTTCCAGATTTTTGCCATTACTTTTAGTTTCTTTTTTATATTTATCATCTTTATCTTTACTATCAAAAATTAAATTTCTCAAAAGGATGTCACTTATTCTTAGCAGGAGATGAAGTTCATCGGGGACATAATGATTTTCGCTTAATTCAAGCAGAGGTTTGTGTTTAACACCAAAATTGTTTTTAGACAGACATGTTTATATCAAAGATAGGACAAATTTCCTCATACGATCTAAAAAGTTCTGGGGTATGGTAATAATTCCAACACTTACTAATATCATGTCTGTCATTTTTATGAACTTTACACCAGGGACATGCAAAATCACCTACTGAACTGCCTAAGCCTAAAAGAAACTGTAAAAACTTCATGTCCCCTCCTACAAAAAAATCAATTTCATAAGACTTATCATTTATTTTTACAAATTTATTTTTTACTAAGTTATTTAATTGATCAAAAAGTGGTTTACAAGTTTCCTTTAAATTTTCATAATTTTCATTACACTTTACTATGGCAACTGTACTTAGCTGATTATAGGAGAGATGTATTTCATCATTTAGAACGGCTGGTGAAAAAAATTACATAATTAGAAAGTTTTGAGACTCTAGCACCATTTAAGTTTACCATAACACCTGGTTTGTTTCCTGGAAGTCTTTCTATATGATAAATTTTATTGATGTCTTCCCTACACTGAACTACCAAATATTTTCTGGGAAGATCATCACATATCATGGAAAACTCATGATATGCTGCATCACTTATGCAAAAGTTATCAAGTAAAAAACAACCTGCTTTAATAAGTCTTTATCCTCATCGTTTAGATTTGCATAAGTAGTTTTATTTTCTTTCTCTGCTGTATCTTCACCTAATACAACAGAGACCAATTTACCCTTATCAGATTTTAAGTCTATTTTAAGTGGTTTAAGTCCAAAAGATTCAGCAAATACCAAAGCTTGCTCAGAAAAAGTAGTGAATGTTTTTAATTTCCTAAATTGCTGCTTTTGATGAATTTCATCAAGCTTTTTTCCTTCATTTTCAAACTTTTTAATTATTACATTGTCAATATATTCTATAGGTGATTTATTCCTAGTTTTTAAGTATGTGTTTTCTTCTTTTAATGTGGTGACCTCATCTTCCAGACTATTGTTTACACATTTAACCTCGATCAAATGATTCTCTACATTTCTTTTCTAAAACAACCTGTTTGTCATTAAAAGACGTAACTTGAAACTCTAATTCTTGTACATCATACAACTCATTTTTATAAACAACAAAATTGTTTTTCTTTTTTAAAATACATCGTCTCTGTCTACCACCTATACACTTCTTTTGAATACCGATTATACTTGAGCACTCAGATTTAAATCTGGCCTCTAACCTACTACATGTTTTAAGTTGTAAAAATGAAAACTGTATTAAACACTTCAACAAATGAAAGGTCATATGTATATGTACATTTTTGAACATTGATTAAAAAATCACAAGATATATGTAGTGTCAATGCTATAGCAGTTGTATCTATGTTTCCTGTTACTAAAACAAGGACTAAGATCAGGTGAAAGTCTAACATTGTCTTGAAATTTAAAATTATCAATTGGTGACAATATGGAAGACATTGTATAAACACATATACATGTAAAAATCTTATACAGCATTAACATGTTTAAAATACATACTGATATGGTTTGTTTAATTATAAACGAACAGTCAAACACTATATACAACAGTAGAATCTATCAATTTCTAGTCTTTAAACATACATTATATACAACAGTAGAATCTATTAGTTTTTTTCTTTAAACACTATATACAACTATCTGATGTTATCTGAAGTTTTTCAGATGGTACCTTCTTTTTCACAACCTTGTTGTCTGATAAGGTGAAGATGTTTTTTTTCTCGGACAATGCTATGCACACGTACTGGAAAGTTAAGTTTAAAATACCAGTTACTACTTAAAGGTAGTTTGCTGAAATCTTCTAGGCAAAGTAGACTGTTGTTGGCATCAGCACCGAAGACATACCTATATACATCTGTAGGGAATGAAATACTAATCTTTAAATTTATCGATGAAAGGCGATGTTGTACAGCCTCCTGTAGAATATAAGCATATGCGGATAATTTGCCAGCACAGACTTCTGGTTTAATAAATAATTCCAAATCTGGTTTAGGAATGTGAGTGATTGGCTCCCAGGTACAATCAGCAGGTTGATAGCCTTTCCATTTTACCAGGAATAGGGTTCCCTGCAAATTTTGTTGCACAATTTGTTCGGACACATTGCAACTGCATAGTCTTCTAAATAAAGTAGACAATTTGGACAATAAAAATGTTTAATAAGATATTTTTTAAGATTGCGGAAATAAAGAGTGTTGTGCACGGTAATGCTAATCAAATAACTTAAAATGTGTTCAATAATTTCTCCTACTATGTTGTTTTGTTAGAACAATAAAGCAAGTAACAACAAAGATGCCCTAGTGTAATATTCGCACCATCATATAAAGGG
Organism: Mytilus edulis; assembly: GCF_963676685.1. Lineage (NCBI taxonomy): Eukaryota > Metazoa > Mollusca > Bivalvia > Mytilida > Mytilidae > Mytilus > Mytilus edulis. The sequence goes on from NC_092354.1 coordinate 34,713,221, forward strand.
ATATTAGCATCATTATCGTTCATAGTGCAATCTTCATCAGTTGTGCTGTCTTCATAAATGCATTTATCATAATTACCTGATTTACCAAACCTTCATAATTGCAACGGAAAACTGTATAAAGCAGTTGCAACAACAGAAACCAGGGAGATGGCAAATGAAAATGCCCCTGTGCTATTCATTAACAACAATGCTTCACTAACTTGATCCTGAATATCCACATTTGTCGTATTTGGTTATCTCTGAGAGATGTTGATGTTGGGTTGAACGACATATCCTCTTTCAGATAAAATACATTTATCATATAAAAAAGGACATGTATTCAGGAATCACTATTCCGTAAACTTTTTTAAGAAATTCTTCTAATTTGTATTCACGATAAGTAAACATCTGATTAATTCTTATAAGAATAATGCGAATAAGGCCAAGTCGTAACACCAACGATTTTTTCGTAGATTTTAAGTTGATCATGCTAAATAGAAGTAAAACCATAAAATAATAAATCATTTTTATAATTACATTTGTTAAATATTTTAACATTCGTCAGCTTTAGAGAGATTTCTTATCCATACTTCCTTCTTGCAATGTCACAAGTCATAGGTAGAGAAGATGACCTACTTTTCTCTATTCTCTTCACTGTTACATACATTTTGTACACAGCCTACATAGACACCACCTGGTCACTTTCACCATCATGCGTACGGACACATCTGACATCCTTACCACCTTTTCGTTGTCGGACATGCTGAAATCTCATTGAAAATTTGATGCACATATCTGAAGATGAACATAATGTTCAAATTGACAAGTAGTTAAACATGGCCAATCATAAATCTTGTCCGAAACGAGAATCATAATCTTATTATTTATATAGACTACATTCAAAGCTAAATCTAAAGGACGACATCAAAGGTTCAATTTAAATTTAGGAGGAGAAACTTACTTAACATCTTTTTTCAATGACTCCCCTGTGACTACATTCATAAAGCAATGCATCAAAAAGTTAACACATGACTTTCTATCGTTATCACAAATGGTATACACCATGTTTACTTGTTTTTCTTAACGGTATCACATTTAATTTATCTCAGACTCTGTTTGGGTAATTTTCTTTTGACAATTTTCTGATATTTCCACCCCCTTCAGGAGAGTTATTTACTTCTGAAAGGAGAAATATTTTGAAAAAAAAATATTCTCAATTTAAGAGAAAGGAAGGAAACATGGGACTAGATTTACTAATTTGATTTGCAAACGCCTGACAATGAAGTTTGATTTGTATTTATATTCTGTACAAATAACATTATTACAATTCTCACAAGTTAAAATGCACTTTTATCAACAACAAAGTAAAGTTGGGTAGTGAGTTACCAGCCTGTTTCTCATCACAACTACTTTGAAAACTAAAAGCGATTCACCACCAGGAGAGTATCAAATGTTCATCGAGTACAATATGAGATACACTCTATTAAGATTTGCCGCTTGAAAAACGTAAATACTCTAGCCTAGTCAACATTTATGAAACTCAAACTTTTTGTAGTCGGAAGGTTCTACTCATTTCTTTGCTCTGATCAATTCAAATATGTCTATTTTATGTATGAATCAAAACAACTAATCAATGCAACCCAAGGAATAATAATGTGACTGAAACTGTGGACTCACAAGTTAAGCTGCCCGATAGGAACAATCCATTTTACTTTAAGATATTTTTCAATGACTCTTTCGTGTACTGTAAATTTGTTGATCGAATTTCTATGTATTTTCCAATTTTTTGACAAATGTCGCATGTTTCTGACCACATATACAAAATTATATGATTATGGTGTGTAATTGATTTATCAATACGTTTCTCTAAGATAACAACCTTTTATTTTGTCCTTGCAGATGATAAAGACCACAGTTCCAATGGAAATTTATTATCTAAACAGTTATTCCTCCATGTAAATCATTCACTGTCAAATACTAATATTGGAATTTTAAATTAAAGTCTCTCAGGTTTTTCAGGTTGTTCTCTTATATAAATCTTCAGTTTTGAAACACTCTTCCTACTCCTAATAAATATAATATTATAAGATTAAACTCACTTAAAAATTGTTTTTTTTTTCTATTCCCGAGTAGATTTAAGAAGTTAACAAAAAATCAACATCAGAATTAGGTAAACAAATTAAAAAAGATTTTAATCAGTCAGTACGTATAAAATATAAAGACATTTCATTGTTGATCATATAATATTCTTGAATTTTACCTAGCTAAGTGCTAATAATTTTTAAATTTCAACATGCTTATTTAATACATATTGTATACATATAACCCCCAAGGGTGACTGGGGAATAGAAATATGGTCACTTGGTCTTCTCCCGACCGGCAGTAAAACGCTTGCCGAAGTGGGGCGTCCGTTTGGCTGTGCGGGATGTATCAAGTTCGCAGTCACGTCCGGTCAGAAAGGGGACGTAAAATCCGATGCTTCGTGTAAAGAGAGTGCCACGCTCTTTGCACGTTAAGAACCCTTGCAACAACTCTTTGAGGGGCCCGTAGGTGGCCTGTTGCGAGGCAAAATTTTTGTCCCTATCCAATATACCCTCATTTTCCAGTGGCAGTCAAAATTTACCCGACCATCATCCCAGATGGACTCTATTGTATCAACCTACGTATTGTATTTATTGTGAACTTGTTCTCGTCCTGAATACGCATGAAATATTTGCCACTGGACGTTAAGCAACCAACAATCAATCAATGTATACATATAACATCAATAATAATTTGAAAGACGATACAAAATGCAACTATCCACAGGCTTTAAATATAAAATTAAACTTTCCACCTATTTAAAAATTATACATTGGCACCAATACCTTATTATTCTGAATCTTGATTGGAAGGTATCTGTTTTTAAGTTTGTTTTGATCCCTTCAAATGGACATTGATCAGCAGAAATCTGCTACGGTCATAATGTTCTGTTTGATAGTTTATCCCGACAAGTATAAAACAATACCAATAATAAAAGGAAGACCTAGAAACAGAAAGTTTATGGAATGCAAAGCGTTGACATGAACCGACATTATGTGGACATACAAACAGATAGACCTAGCGATGACAACTTAGTTCTGAAACTCTCATAAGCTTGGGTATTACCAACAGTTGATAATTTAATGCTGTTCTGAGCATATCCTTCCGAATCATTAAAGAGACTTTTAAAGACTCGAACTTGACAGTGGTTTTCCTTGAGGAAATGATTTATAAACAGACATTGGATTACTAAGAAATCTACACAAACTACTAGATCAGCATTGGTGATCGCCATAGGAATCTTTCGAAAGTCCATTGAGATTTTCTGCTAGTTCTTCTGAATTACCTTCACCTTAGGCAATTATGTAAATATTTGATGATTTAAACAGTTAAATCAGAATGATTTTCTCGAGAGTGCAAACTGTTTTCAAGTGTCTTCTTAAGGTGATTTATATAAGAAATATTTTTCATATTTGTGCCCGCACTCGTCCTATTGTTGTCGAATCCTCATCCCCAACTAATGCATCTACTGTACAGCCTTCACTCTACATTTTACCATATCAGACTCCATTCCCTTTGAACTACCATCCCAGTTACGGTAACATATGTGCTCTCTTGGAATTTCATTTCTGGATTCTGGTTTACTGCAAAGTATGCAGTCTTCTGATCTGAAGGAGTAATTTATAAGTATCCAGTCTCCGGACCAACCATGGCAAAATGACCTAGAAATTGAAAATAAGTCATTACATCAGAAACTATTCATTATGGTATGCCGTTTTACTATTCATTATAACTTCAAGATTTAATCTAGTTTTTATATGGTAATTATCTGGTATCTTTCGTCCCTCTTTTCTTATATGTATTAGAAGTGAACTACAACCACCTTAGCCTAATTTTAAATTTGCAACATCTTTCTGTAAATTTTGCCACTTTTTGGATATTCATTCGGATGTAACCTTTATTGATATTTATTGACAATAACATGTATCTCATAGATTTGACCACAGAGAGGACATTTAACGTTAAAAAAATGTGGCATTAAACATTATGACATTCTCAACCACACCTTTATTAGTTGATTCATAGATTTACGACTCTGTCAACTTTTTGACAAATGAGGAGTCAAAAATTACCAGACCAATGTAAAGCAAACTAAATGCACAGACAATTGTTGAGAGACCAATTTTTGGGATACGATTGCTTTCAAGCAATCTGTAGACTTATACCGGTGGCTCAGAGCAATTCCCTCACGTCAATCGTTCTATTCTAAACGTTAAGGAACATCTCAGATTTTTATGATTGTCTGGCTTTAAAAGGTAAAAACAATCAAAGGAATTGAACTTAAACAACTTTCCTATAATATTCTTTTCATAAGCTTCATGTTTGATAATTCACTTGACTTATATGCGTGTTTTTAACAACACGGAAAATAAGAATTAAGCAGTATTTATAATTAGTGTTTTTATAAATTTAGAAGCACGTCAGAGGGAATTCCCAGTTTTGATACAATGCGAGAGTTCTCTGAACTCCGATAAATCTATTTCTGTCATATATTAAAGAACTGAAGTGGAGTTTTTAATAATGTTATCGTTATGAAACTGATATTTGAGATTGTACTTCCATAAACATGATAAAGAAATAGAGAACCATCTAGGTCGTTTAATAAACATTAAATATACGTCCTAACTCCAGTGTTTGTTTTGGAAATTATGCGCATGCGTATAGATTTATTGACTTCAAGGGGTTTTAAGTTGAATGGTTGCTCTGGATTCCCCACTCAATTAATTAATGTATAACTCATGGGATCTTTTCTGTGTATGTCTGCTATTGAGGGTTATTGTTGTTGCATATCATTAAATCATATGCATCATTTAAATTAAAATAAATGTATTCATCATCGTAGAACACCCCTTCAGGCGAAATGGAGTCTTCCATATTATCGTTTCGAGTTGTCTCCCTTCCGAAACCAAACACGTCGAGTATTACTATTAGCTTGTTCTGTCAATAAACGTCGTATTATATTAATAACGATCGCAAATTAAACCGATAAATGTGTACGGAAAGGAGTCATGATCACTGACTCAAAGGAAATTAAATATTTAAAGACTTAGGAATGGGATTCCTCCTAGAATTAACGTAGCCTCGTAAGAAAATAGGTGATAAGATACGAAGTGGAATACTTTCTCTCACGTGACAGCTGTGGAAAGTAAACTTGGAATTGATAGTGGAAAAAAGTACAAAAGTAAAACACAATAGTCCTACTTACATTGTTGTTACACTTTTATCCGGGATTGGCTATTTTGTAACTACTTTACATGTGCAGTTGAATTATTTTTGAAAATAATATTATCCAGCTACATGTATACAGGTGTCAATGAAACAACGGCAATCGTATCCCTCAGAGCAATCTGCTCTTTGATTTGCATATTTGGCCAGTCCGGTAAATATTATTAATGAATTTGTAAGGATTTCGAGGAACCAAGTCTATCGCCGACTTTTGCTGTATCAAAAAAAGTAAATGAAAATAGGGGAAATTAGTCTAATTCGGTAAGTCACATTCGTTAAAAGGGAACAGTATGACTCGTTGTTTATTACTGGCCATATCACATTAACGATTTGATCTGATGTGTTTTAATAAATCGATTATGGCAACGTTATGATCAATCTTCTCCAATGATGTTATATTCAACAATTTGCAACACAAAACACAGACAAGTCCCTCAGTTACAAATGTCCACAGATTATGTGTGTCGTTGATGCAGTCTGATGTCTTCTTTTTTCACATTTATAAAATTTAAAGCGATTGCCTGTTTGAACAACGACCCACGTGATCCAGCACTCTTTCGATTATAGAACTTATTCATACAGTTCAGCAAATGAGAGATTACATTATTGAAAATATTATTTTAGGACAATTCAGCCATGGTAAGTTTTGAGAGATGATAAAATGTAGTTTTTGTGTACCGTAGTTGAATAGTTTACCATTCACTTTAAATTGATACAGTAATACTGAATAATGCTGTTATTGAAGTGTGAAAGGATATTGAGGAATGTTCACTTAACGTCTAAAGTATTGTTTCGAAAACCAAATGACAGATGCAGTTGATATTTTGAGATACTTTCAATCCAAAGTTTTAACCGGGAGAAGACTGGACATTGCAAATATAGCAGAAGTGATAGAGGGAAACACAAATTTTATATTGATAGACCGTAACAGACTGAAGAGAAATCGAATGCATCGAAAACCCGAGGATTTGCCTGGAGATGAAAATCGATTTTCCTACTTAAAAACTTTAACCAGAGAATTAAAGTTCCTTTAAGCAAATAACAGTCATTGAAAATTATAAACAATTTATGTGATGTAATGTTTACAATGAACTCTATTCCTTCAAGTTAATAAGTTCTATCCAAACAAAAATGACATATTCTATATATACCATGGTTCTTACGAGTTAACATATTTAAACAAACGAATCCGAAGGATGAGTTTGTTTAAATATGTTAATGAGTAAAACACATGGTATATAAAATTTGTAATATAAATTAAATGATTGACAGCTTTGAAGACCTTAAACTTATATTGGAAATTGGTCACGTTACAGTTTTATCCAATGAGAAGTAAGCTCGCGCAAGTCACTTTTGCGCCTCGTGTATAATAAAATCAACGGTACCAATTTTGTTGCACCAGATGCGCATTTCGACAATACATGTCTCTTCAGTATAATCTGCGTGTTTCATTTAGAAAGCCCGCCGCACAATTTGCAGAAAGAGAAAAAATGGCAGAACTTCCCGATTTATTGGATTTTGAGGAAAGCGAACTCGATTATAATGGCAGTTGAAATGGAAGAGGATGTTTATTTATCACAAATTGCGGCCGAAATAGAGGAAGATATTCAATTATCTCAAGTCGCGACCGAAATCGAAGATGATATCAAGTTGGCAGTCTGTTCTCAAGAGATTGAGGCCGACTATTTTGACGATCTGGCTATTTCTCAGGCAACAAATAGAATGGATGTCAATTTGACAATTTCACAAGCAATGAACGTATACGATGTTGAGGGCGAAGTAAATTTTGACTTTGGAACATTTGAACTTGGTTATTTGGCCCAGGAACCAAATACCAGCGGAGTCGAAAACCCCATGAACCCTGGGATTAATCGTTTCTCTACATGTGTTTCTGCTGACGAGATCGATAAACTAATAACTTCGCAAACCAACCCGAATAAACAAAAGAACACAAAGTGGGCTATAAAAGTGTTTAATGAATGGCGGGCAGCTAGAAGACAAAACGGTGTTGAAATAACAGATTTGTTAACAATGGATGTTAATACGATGGATTATTGGCTACCAGGGATGGGCACGATTACTGACAAATGTTATCGATTAATAATCGATTACATGAAGGATTTTTGTGCAATCGATTAATAATCGATTACAATCGATCGATTACTTTATCAAAAGTAATTACATTACTTTTCGATTACTGTCAATTACATACTTCAACATTTCAACAAAAAATAACTGAGTAAAACACAATTATATTGCTCAACATTTGTATAGTTTCTATATAATAAAGATCTCAACAAAATGCATCATTCAAAGCATTGTTTCTAAATTATAAGTTAATAGCTGTTTTTTTAGATCAAATCTCTTGATGAAGTTTAGAAATATTTAAAAAAAAATCTTGAAATATTGACTTTCAACATAAATGAAAGATGTCGTCGCATTGCAATAATCACTTATTCATAAATAACTGTTTTACAAAAATTTATCTTTCTTACTGACTTACGTTAGCTTTTTTGTTTTTACTCTTTAACATTTTAGCATAGTTAATTATAATGTTTAAGGAAATATAAAAAAGTAGAATAATAAATTAATTCAGCTAATTTTTAAAATCAAAATTTATTTTTATAATGACATGCATGATTTAAACCTTTTGTTTGGATAACCACCCTAATTACGGATTATTTAACTGCCACTGGAGGCTAAATATTGTAAATTCCCTTCTTTAATATTAGACATAAGATAATTGAAATCAAAACAAAGTATGTTTGTTATTGATTAGAAGACTTTGATCATCTCATTAGCAAAGGCAAGAATGTTGTTAAGATTTGTTAACTTCTTCAATCAAATTATAAACAAAATATATTTATAGTGTCAAAGGGATACATGTATCTATTTCTAAAAAGAATTGCTATGCATTGCCATTGTTTCATTGTTAAAAGGATTTTGTATTATTTTTTAATTTAATTTATATACATGTATATCATAACATTTAAGAAATCAACTGTTTATCTATACTAAGCTTTAATTTCAACTCTGATAGAAAATTATGTTTTCAGGAAATTTAATTCAAATAATTATATATAAGCTTACTACTTTTAAAAATGTAGTACAGAATTTAACGAAAGACAGACACATTTCTTACTTAAGATCTATTTTATTATTTCAAATCTATTTTCTTATTCAAATATTAAAGCTCTTGAATTATTGACAAGCACATACATCCATTTGTTTCAAAAGCTAGATATAAAGTAAATTTATGTAGGGGATCTGGTTACTCATAATGCAGCTTGAGACAATAGATAGAAAGAAATAAGGCAGTTGCTTAACTCTCAAGTATTGTTGATGCATAATTTTGTATCTGTACTACAAAGTGATAACATATATACATATTTTCCTCTGAAATAGGTTATTTTAATCAAAGTATTTTTTCTAAAGTAATCGAAATGTAATCGAAAAGTAATCGATGATTACATCCAAATTTTTGCTGTAATCGATTAAATTACGATTACATGTAATCGAAAATGTCTTTGATTACAGATTACTGTCTATAACTTGAAAAAATGTAATCAAATACAATCGATTACAGATTACCCCATCCCTGTTGGCTACAGAGATTTGTTTTGGAGGCTCGAAACAAAACGGGAGACGAATATCCCCCGAAGTCGTTGTATTGCATCGTTTGTGGTTTAATGAGACATTGCAAGGACAACAAATTATTCCATGTTAACTTCTTTGATGAAAAAGACGGCACATTTGCACAATTTCGCTAAGTGCTTGATGCAAGAATGAAATATTTGCTGGCGAAAGGACTGGGGACTAAACAAAAAAAGGCCGACGCAATATCGGAGGAAGATGAGGAAATGTTGTGGTCATCTGGTGTTTTTGGACAATCAAATTCAACAACACTTCAGTATACTGTTTTGTATTATGCCTGTAAAATGTTTGGCTTGAGGGGTAGGGATGAACAGGTGTAGATTCCAAATGGCCACAGTTTGTTGCTTGTTATACATGTATACTGTATTCAATTCCAGGATATTTACCCTGGCACAAAAATCTCGAAAATATAATATTGGAAATAGCATTAAGAATAAAAATCAAACTTTGCAGTTATTATATATATGTATTTTATATAATAATACATTTATTAAAGTGTCTGACTAGAACAAAATGTCTGGTTTGAACAATAGAATACACAATGACTAGAATGAAAAGAGGCACTGAACAAACTTGTATATCAACTGTACTAGATTAATAATTAAGAGTCTGTTTCTTTGGATTTCTTCCAAAATATAGAACTTGAAATAAAAGTTTTTACATATGTACTTTAGTATAAATACATTTAAAGTGTCTGGACTAGAACAAAACAATCGTACACACAATGACTTGAATCAAAAGAGCCAGATGATTAATTGACAAAAGTATATTTCTTTGGATTTATTTTTTCCTGTCAATGCAGGCCTTGCACACTGGTAAAACAATTTTGAATTATTTAAGTAGTTCAGGGTCCGTGGTGGTATCAGGAGATGGACATTGTACACATAGATACAATCTCCCAACACTTGAACCATAGTACGCGAACTCAATGTGTGTGGTGCAGGACATCTGGAGTCTCTCAAAGGCTTTACCATGAAGAACATCTCCTGCCAAACATGGACACAGTTTGTATGTAGTTTTGTAGTGTGTCAGAACAAATTCCTGGATTAGTTCCTTGTCTGACAAGGCAATTTGTTTATTACACTTTATAACATATTTCTTTCATTCCTGACATGCCAGGGGTGAAAGAAATATGTTACTGTAAGACAAGGATCTGATCCAGGCATATTTTCACACTGTAGAAAACTACATTCATCATATAAATAAAAAAAAAAAAAGGTACATGTACCTTGGGATTTATAAAAAGTTCACCCCATAAGTTATTCAAAAAGGTGTATGAATCTGGCAATATTGAATTTGATTAAAACATTAACATAGTGTGACATATATTCATTAAATTTGTTTTGGTTTATCATCAGAATGTATTCTCTCATGTGTTTCTTCAGAGTAATTCAAACATTTAGTGCCAGATATGGCTCACTCGTCCTGAGCAGATCTGTGGATATACTCTGTTTGCTGTTTGGTCTGTGTTCATGGTGTTTTGGTACTGATCACATAATTTTGATTCAAGTACTAGTATCCAATGTTCAAAATTAGATCGCTTTCAGATCATTGAACATGAATATCAAATATATTTACCTTCAGGTGGTAAAATTGCTCCACAAGTGTAGTAATATTTATCAATTGTATGCTTTAATGCTCTTACATCTCTGGGGGTCAACTTTAACTTGGAATAGACACATCTGGGTTTGTCACATTCAGTACATGTTACTGTTGATCTAACATTCTGGGCAAAAAGTATCCTGTTTTCACAACCCTGAAAAAGAGTAAATATTTCATTCTATTAAGAGATATATTCATCAAGTGGTAGATGTTTGTCATTTCACATGTCAGACATTGTTAGAGGTACAAGCGTCTACAACTGAAGGGAAAACTTTGGCACTTTTTTGGCAATTAATTTTATGCAAATTAGGTATTTAATGTCTTTCAAATACAATAAATGTAGCCCACTACTAATGTCTGTGTGTAACAGCATATGATAGGTTGCTACCAACTCTTTCGCAAAACTGCTATTGTCCTGTAAAACATTGTTCACTTGTGCCAAAGGTACTCATATTTTTTCAAGGATGTATTTGGGAATCATCACACACATCCCCGGGAACTACAATTTAAAAACGTAGTTCGTCACCTTCTCCATTTACCTGTTAACAAATAATTGTAATTATTGTACTTGATTCGCCCGAGTGGTTGTAAATAAACTCATCATAGATACAAGGACTAAACTTCGTGTATACGCTTGACGTGCGTTTCGTCTACAAAAGACTCATCAGTGACGATCGAATTCAAAAAAGTTAAAAAGGCCAAATTACTAGTACAACACAAAAGGAACAATCAGATATTCAAGAACCAAATATTCAGTTGAAAAGTTTAGCAGAGAGTGAATTATCTACAGAAGTAGATGTTGAAAAAAACTGTTGCCCTCCTCACAAATCTCAAAAGTCTTGCAGAGATGATATTGCCACTTTGTGAGTTAGTTGGTGTTAATTTAAATAAACCAGATGAAAATAAAATTGCTTTAGTGAAAACAGAAACTACCCCATCAATAATTCAAAATTACTTTTATGAAAACTATACAAAATGCGATAAAAACCTTTTGTCACTAATAGTTATTATATAAAGCAGTTAGCTTAACTTTCTATAGTTAAACATATGCATGTACAAACCTCTAAAACACTAGCCTTCGTTGTTGATAGTTTTTTCTCTGCATTAAAAAGTCGTACTCTACATTTACTGATGTTGATTACTTTGCCTTTCTGTATGGTATCTACCATAGAATCCCACACTGCAACTGTCGCCTTTCCTGTACTGTCTTTAAGTGATATTTCTTTTTTTTTTTTGTTAATACCAAGATATTATTTGTTGGTAACTCCCCTGGCAATGATCAACAAAATCTGACATTTAACAGAATGGAAATATCTACTTCTTGAATTTCAATTCACAAGCTTTAATTTAAAGTATTGCTTTCCTGAAGGTTTCCTTGTTTGTGTCCGTCTCTTCTTGGTTTATTTGGTCTTGCTGTCATTTGTTACTTTGTAATTATTTTATTAATGCAGCTGTGTTGCTGTGTCAGTATCTTCTGTTTTTACAAAAAAATCATCATTATCAAGTGTTAAAAATCTTTTCTTTCATATTAAGCCAACTACATACATTTTAGATCTATAACATACCTTTGAGACAATACCATTTACTGAATGCAATGATTTTTCTGGCGAGTTCAAAATTGCTGTAATGGTATCTGCTTCACATGGTAGTTTTGGAGCTGCAATTAAGCCAATAATTGACAGTTATCCAAACTTTCCTCCAGTTTAAAGAATTTTACTCACAGTTACAAAAAAGTAAGGACAGCCCAGTTAATGTGTGCTGCTATGGGTTCAACTTTATCTCTTAGCTGTACACTCCAACTTATACCCTCTGAACGTTTGGTACCTTTGGAAATCTTGGTGACAGCCCTTTTTACAGCCTTGATAGCATGCCATAAGTCATTCTGATTGACAGTAAATTGAGTGTCCCTCACAAACTTATTTACAGCCAAATTTCTATCATGTGCATGAATTTTTATGGATACATGTTTATTCTCCAAATTGTCAGTCCTTCCGATTTTATTCTCCAAATTTTCATTCCTTCCGAATTGGACTATTTACCGGATTTATAATCACACAAGCAACACGACGGGTGCCGAGCAGGATCTGCTTACTCTCCGGAGCACCTGAGATCACCCCTAGTTTTTGGTGGGGTTCGTGTTGTTTATTCTTTAGTTTTCTATGTTGTGTCGTGTGTACTATTGTTTTTCTGTTTGTCTTTTTCATTTTTAGCCTTGGCGATGTCAGTTTGTTTTAGATTTATGATTGACTGTCATTTTGGTATCTTTCGTCCCTCTTTCATAAATTATTTGTGTTCCAAGTCTTTCATGTCGTTGGGTAACTTTATCCTGTGACTTGGTAATATGTTCACAGTCCATCAATAAGAATGTAACTTTCCCTTGGTGCACATCAGTCTGACAGATGCTACATGTCCTTTCATAGTTCATTTCAATACTGTAAGCTTTCCATTACAAATACTGGTATGTGCCTCAAAGAGTTCTCCATATGTGTCCAAAGATTTTTCTGTAGAACAAGCGTCTTTTTTTGGTAATAGGTGGATGGAAAAGGATGAAGTTCTTTCGAATTGTCACATCCAAGTTGTTTTTTAATCCAAAAGTCTAAAAGTTCCTCTATAATTAAACTATTGTTAACCGGCTTATTCAAAGTTGAAGTCAAATAACCTTTACTTTTTTAAGTTTTTCCAAAATTCTACTTTTTCATCACCAGGAATTTCTATTCTAAAATTAGGTGGACGTTTTGGTGAAGAATCTTGTTTAACAGTAGCCATGACTGATCATTTGTAAGAAAAATATTGAGACAGAATTAAGGAAATGCTCCAGATATTCAATATGGGACATTTTTGACAGTATTTTTTATACAGAGCACATACTATTACCATCTTTGGTAGTAAGAACCAACTAACCATAATACATTATCTTACATGAAAAAAGAATTAAGTATAGTTTCAAACAAGCGACTGACTAAGGTGAAAAAGGAGTGTCATCTTTTTCTAAAAACTAACCATCAGCAAAATTAGTAAATATTAAGAAATATATTAAAAAAATCAAACTTGTTCTTAATGTATCAGGTCAATTTTAGGTTAATATATGGAACGTAGAAATAAATCTGACGTCGAGTTTCTGATGTAGCCTATCTAAAACAAAATCTAACATAATTCCCTATAAAAATAATTGTCACATCTTTACAATGTAATGCGAAAGTCGGGGAATAGTCAATCTGTCTTCCAATATTCCTGACTTGGTACAAGACATTTTTAAAGGAAATAATGGTGGGTTGAACCTGATTTTGTACCATGCCAAACCTCGAACTTTTATGACCATGTGAAATATGACATCAAAATGACAACACAACACCACAGGACTACAATACAAATAAATTTGAGAACACAATTAACAAAGAATCACACGAACAACAGCCAACAAATTCAACATTGTAATACGCCAGAAGTGCATTTTGTTCACACAAGACTTACAAGTGACGCCCAGATACAAAAGTTTCAAAGCCGAAACAAGTACAAAGTTGAACAGCATCGAGGGCCAAAAGATTATAAAAGTTGTGCCGAAAACGGCAAGGTTTTTCTGTTAGTTACCAGAACATCCCTATTATTTAGAATTATTTATACTTTTACAGATTTTACAGATGGATCCATATATCAATCTTGGTGAAATGAAGGTGGCGTCTTTGGAAACAAGGAGGAATCGTTAACTGTTCCAATGGTTTTATTTACAGATGGACTTAACACGAATGAAAGAAATGGCTACGCAAAAGTCAAAGTGGCCACTAATTTTGACATAGTTAAATTGCCTGTAAATGTTAAACACATTTGCTTGTTGGTATTATTCCTGGAACCAAAACATCTTGATCCGTATTTAGAATTAACTGTTGATGAACTATTGCCATTATATAATAGGTAGGTTGTTGTAATAGATGCCATCTAGGATGATGGTCGGGGAAATTTGGACTGCCACTAGAAAATGAGGGTATATTGGATAGGGACAGACATTTTGCCTTGCAACAGGCCACCTACGGACCCCTCAAAGAGTTGTCGCAAGGGTTATTAACGTGCAAACAGCGTGGCACTCTCCTTACACGAGGCATCGGATTCTGAACGTGACTGCGAACCTGATACATCCCACACAGCCAAACGGACGCCCCACTTCGGCAAGCTGCCGGTCGGGAGAAGACCAAGTGACCATATTTATATTCCCCAGTCACCCTTGGGGACAAGTGGCACTATAACAATACCAGTGTGATATACCAGCATTTGACAAGCTGTTACATGTGTCAAGTCAGGCAGCATTTAGAGGATGCTCAAACTGCAGAGAAACTGGGGAGATCAGTTTTACCTACCAACCATCATCTACGATTAGACACCACAAACTTACATCAAAGAGGGAGGTATCTTCAACAACTCAGCACATGTATACCAACGAAGAAGAGTATGACCTATGGAAGCAGTATGATGATCTACCCAACAAAAATTACAAAAACAATACTAGTATGCAAAAAAGAACAGGTTTGAAAGGTATATACAGCTTCATGAAACTACCATATCACAAGACAACAGGTTTTGGTGTTAGTCTATACAATTATTTTTAGAATATGATCAATTTAAGGTTTTATCCAATACAATTAAACAAAACAAGTTAAATGAACTGTAAAAGTGTAAATTTGAATCAAGCTGTGGTTTATAGCTGATTCAACTGAAAGTACACACCACAAAAGTATCTTTTAAAATGACCGATTTTATCAGATCCAACTGTTAGTGGGCATCACAAAATGACCTTGAAACAATGACCGATTTAAAGTAACATCAAATAAAATTATCCAAAAAATTGTCAAAATCACTTTGAAAAACTGAAAATTATCAGATCTCTAAAAATATCAAAATAGTTGTCAAATTCAGTCAAATGTAAAAAAAAACAGTATTAAACCGACGGCAAGTGTTGGTGTTAGTCTATACAATTATGTTTAAAATATGATCGATTTAAGGTTTTATCCAATACAATTATCCAATAAAATAAACTGAAAAATGTAAATTTGAATCGAGCTGTATTAACATAAATAAAACCATCGCTCATGAAGAATGCAATATCAATTGTAGATTGAGTGGTGTAATTGGGCGTACGCCCAGATAAGTAAAACATGTTACATAATCTGAGAGTTTACCTCAACAGACATACGGTCAGGTAATGCCTGATCCCATTTTTCAAGACTCGGTCCAAAGCGTACGAGATGAAGCGACAACTGGCATTCTACGTAGGTACCACCCAGTTGTTTAAAAAGAGCTGTATCCTGCTAACATACCCGGTGATGCCAATTGTTTTATAGGGCAGTTTCGAGCGTATTAACAGGCACAGAGATTTACCACTCACTACTGAGAGTGGTTACCCTATTAGAAATTCTTAGATTCCTTTAAGTTTATGATTATGAAAATACAAAGTGTGTTAATCTAATACAAGATAAGTTGCATACTTACAACTGGCTCTTTGTGTTGTATGTGTTGGTACAAATGCTGACATGATGCGTATGTATGTCCCAAGTGCCGCAATTAAGATACGATTCGATCATATTTTCCCCCGCAGGTGGCGTTAGAATAGAATTAAAACAGTGGCTACAAGATTTATGCCATTTCGACAGTCGTCATAATATCGCAGACTACATTAACGAAATTGACAAGATACAATTGTCTGTTTTTGTTAAAAAAAAAAAAAGTGAAGGCACCGTGCCTGATACTTAATTCCGATTCCCAACTACAAGACACGTGTTGTTCCGGACTATCGATCATAGGTTATAGTCCTGAGACTTTTAACTTCTGTGATATGCACGTGACAGCGACTTCTTTTGTAAACAGTTAATTTATAATTATAGACATATCATAATATGGTCCATTGAAAAAACTTAGAAATTAAATACAATTAGATATGAGGGTGTGAAAATATAGGGAAAGGCTTAGGTGCTAGACAATCTTTTTTTCGTAAAACAAGATTAACAAATTATTTATTTCTGATTTTAAATTGTCAATTAATCTTTTATTCTTCATCTGCACAGGCCAAAACGATTTTTCAATATTAAGAATATGTAAAAGGCAGGAGGAAATCTTGCAACGACTGAAAGCACTGCAAAATCCAAATTTATTATATGTTCGGATTCACTTTCATGCTTACAAGCTATACGAAATACTAAAATTAAAAACCCAACAATCCTGAAAATTTTATATGTAATGAGGAATTTAAAAATTCTTCTGAAAGAAATAATATTTCTATGGGTTCCGAGTCATGTTGGAATCCTTGGAAACACAGCTGTAGACCTTGAGGCAAAGAATGCCCTGGGTGATCCTCTATTTAACTGTGATATACCATATACTGATTTTAAATCTAATATTAGAGAATATGTTTTTAATATATTGAAAAATAAATGGAGTAAAAAAGATGATAATAAATTGCATGAAATTAAACCTAATTTAGGCAAACCTTTTAATAATATTATGTGCAGAAAAGATCAATGTGTTATTACTAGATGTCGTATGGGACATACTAGAATAACACACGAGTATCTTTTAAAAAATGAAGATGAACCACAATGTGTTCCTTGCAACTGCAAGTATACTATTAAACATGTTTTAATTAATTGTATTGACTTTGCTGATATTCGTAAGAAGCATTTCAATGTCAATAATATGTATGATTTATTTAATAATGTTCCATTTACAAATATTGTTGCTTTTTTAAAAGAAATTGGAATTTATTATAGAATATAAAAATGTTATTATATTTAAATCGATTTTAATTTTTATCACGTTATTTTACTGTTGATTTTTATTTGTATATACTCAATTTGCTTTAGTCAAGAATTTTAGTATATTGAAGGACTTTTTGTCTTATTTTAAAAAAATGCTTTAAATTGTAAAAATATTCGAATTAGCTCTCGCCGCGATATAGCCTTTTTGTGCTAATGCGGCGTAAAGCAACCAACACTCACTCACTCACTCAGTAACTTCATTAATTTTAGTAAATACAAATTCAGAAAATGTTTACTTAATTGTTTAAAAGTATCCTATGTCAAATCTTGGGAAAATGCTTATAGCCAAAATAGCCAAGGAAAACTAAGAACATATTGTCAGTTTAAAACATCATTTTGTAAAGAAAATTATTTAAATATTTTGAAAAATTTTGATTTGAGAAAAGCTATCACAAAATTCAGGATTTCATCTCATAGACTTAAAATTGAAACTGGGAGATATTCCAAATTAGAAGTTCATCAAAGAATTTGTGATGAATGCGATTTAAATAAAGTGGAAGATGAACTTCATTTTCTTATAGAATGTCCTGTATACTCTAAGGATAGAGACATGTTATTTGATCTGATATTTAAAGAATGTAAAATTTTTTACTCCTTGGATATGGTCAATAAATTTATTTGGCTATTAAACTGTGAGTCTATTAATATTTTAAAACAGCTTGCCTATTTCTTATCAAAACACCTGCCTTGAGTAAACATTTATAATATAACAGAGCTAGTCCCATATTAAGATGTGGATATTTGGCTACCCAAAATAGATGCGCTGCTTTGATGCTTCTTTTACCGTCAAATGGGCGTCAAGTTACGAGAGACTTCGTGGTCTCGAGACTCTAAATATGCCAATATTCAGGGCAGATAGATCTCGACCAGATAAACAATTTTACCCCTTGTCAGATTTGCTCTAAATGATTTGTTTTTTTGAGTAATACCCAAAAACTGCATTTAACCTCCATGTTCTATTTTGAGCCATGGCGGCCATCTTGGTTGATTGGCCGGGTAAAAAACCCACATTGTTTTAAACTAGATACATCAATGATGATTGTGGCCAAGTTTGAATTGAATTGGCCCAGTAGTTTCAGAGGAGAAGATTTTTGTGAAAGATCATGGAGATTTACGAAAAATGGTTAAAAATTGACTAAAAAGGGCAATAACTCCCAAAGGGGTCAACTGACCATTTTGGTCATGTTGACTTATTTGTAAATCTTACTTTGCTGAACATTATTGCTGTTTACAGTTTATCTCCATCTTTAACAATATTCAAGATAACGACCGAAAATAGTAAAATTTCCTTAAATTTAGGGGCAGCAACCCAACAATGGGTTGTCTGTCGGGTCGGACTCATCTGAAAGTTTCAGGGCAGATAGATCTTGACCTGATAAACAATTTACCCCATATTAGATTTGCTCTAAATGATTTGGTTTTTGCGTTATAAGCCAAAAACTGCATTTTACCCCTATGTTCTATTTTCAGCCATGGCGGCCTCAAATTTCATGTTAATCTAACGACAGATTTTGACCATTTTATAAAACATCAACAAGGGAATGCAGATGTAGCTGGATGCATAGCCAATCGACAAACGTTATATATTTAGATAATTTACAACATTACGATGCGTACATTTTGAAGAAGTACAATTTATGTATTTTGTTTCTTAAACACGGCTTCAGATGGTACGATGTAACTTAAACTAAATGAGTAACAAACAAAAACATGCACTTTGGAGATCGTCAATGACATTGTGGGCGTAAGCCCAAAGGTTTTTGAGAGTGAAAGAGAGATTGACCCTGTGGCACTGTAAAAGAAAGTTGCATCAACGGGGCTAACTGGATTTCAAATAAAAATGACTATACCACTGCATACGGGGTATATATCTCCCAATTGATACAATATTCCCGTGCTTGCATTTCCTATCATGATTTTCTTGATAGAGGGTTACTGCTCACAAGGAAGCTATTAAACCAAGAGTTCCAAATGGTGAAGTTGAAATCATCCCTTCGTTAATTTCACGAGTTGGTTGACCGTTATGGGATAACCGTTTCACAAATGATTTCTGATATGTTCCTCACGTTGTAACTACAATCCCCTTTCATGAATTTGACCTACCGAATTAGACTTTTTACAGGATTTGTAATCACATAAGCAACACGACGGGTGCCGCATGTGGAGCAGGATCTGCTTACCCTTCCGGAGCATCTGAGATCACCCCTAGTTTTTGGTGGGGTTCATGTTGTTTATTCTTTAGTTTTCTGTGTTGTGTCACGTGTACTATTGTTTTTCTGTTTGTCTTTTTCATTTTTAAGCCATGGCATTGTCAGTTTGTTTTAGATTTATGAGTTTGACTGTCCCTTTGGCATCTTTCGTCCCTCTTTTAAAGGAGCTGAAAATGAACTGTGGTTTATTTATCAAACACCGATTAGGGTTCACAAAACTTGCCAGAAATAAATAAATGGAAAGGGCAATTTGGACGACAAAAAGAGACTGACAGTGCATGAAAATACTTAGACCAAAAACTGAAGGACAATAATATGCAAGATACCGACATAATGCAGATAGCGGGTCATAAAATGCAATCTATCAGAAATTACAGCGCTTTAGGTGTGGACAAGCACAGGCAGATATCCAATGTTCTCATCAACATGTTTGGTGAAGACTTTAAGCCCCTTGTTTTAGTTACCTCAAACTTGCCTTTCCCTGCATGCATTCTTTTGAAATTGGTATGTCCTAATTTCATTAGAATGGGTACATAATCGAGATCATCTAAAGAGAAAAACCCGGCCAACCAATCAGGATGACCGTCATGGCCTACAATAGAACATAGGGGTAAAATGTAGATTTTGGCTTGTAACTCTGAAGCATTTAGAGCAAAAAGATGTCCATCAATAAATAGTCCATAAACATGAAGATTTATTTTGTTGTGTTATCTTAATTAAACTGCTACTGATTTTCTCCTTTTTGTTCCAATATTTCCCCTATGTATTAGTACCCTAAATGGATAAAAAAAAATACATGGTGCACAACGTCACTTTAACCTCACAAGACATAAAGTTTTGTTAAAATCCATTCAGTACTTTAATAGGAGTTGTGGATTATAGATTAATAACGAACAAACAAATTAACAGACAACAAACATCATGATTTTTATCGAACCCCAAAGTATTGCTCTTATCAATCTTCCCTAATGAGTATCTAGAAAACCTACCAACTCGCTAATAGCTATATCTTAATTGAAAGGAAGTGACATGTTGTATAGATTCATGACAAAAAATCGGATGATTTTCAATTTTAGTTTCTTGTGTATAATTTGGAGTTTTGTATGGCGTCTATGATCACTGTACTATTTCAAGGTCCTTCTAGAACATTCCGTAACACCATCGCCTTCTATGGTTCCAAGATGATATCTTAAAAAAAAAACAATATTTAAATACATCTTTAAATAAAAAAAATAGTGTCCACATTCCATATAATGGAAATGAGACAACTCTCCATCCAAGCAACAATGTATAAATGAGCCAGGTGAGCTAAAAATGTTAGCACTGCAATTCACCACCCTCTTGAAAAAGTCTCTTAACTCTTCAAATGCAGATTCAGGTTTAAGCATACGGTAAACAAACCATTTTGATCAATTACTTCTTTGTACTTTTTGGCCATCGTCTTCCTTTTGTTAATAATTTGAGATTTTGTTACATTTACTTTTTGTGCATTTATTTCTTGTGTAACTTTATTCCATGGAGTTTCATAGTTCTTTGCTTTCTTGAAGCAATTGTCTTCTTCTAGTCGTAATTCTCTTCTTCTTTCCAAATATGAACCTGTAAATATAACAATTAAAATGAGTATTTCCCTGCGACCTTTCTTGCTCCTTTCTCGTTTTCTGTAATTATTTTTCAATGTTTATTTTCCTCCTCACGGTTATTTCATTTTCAAATTCCTGAAGATTTTTTTGGAAAAAACTTCACTGAAATCTAAATGCTTTAAAGAAATTGTTGATGAAGTCTGTATTATTTGCGTGCTGCCTTCATGTAATGCTCTTAGGCTGCAATCGCTAAAATATTCATATTCAATAGTCGTACTGTTTCAGGAGAGCCTCATTAAAAATTCCATGTTTTACTCTCTATAAATAAAAAAAATATATATATCTTACTCGTTTATCTATCCTGCGTTATAAATATCCTACATTATCGAACCCTATTTACCTGATATTCTATGAACAATTATATCAAATTTTTGTTTTTGTTTCAAACACATGCTCGGTTGGCTTCCGAGACAAAATGGCGAAATCGGAAAGAATTTTTTTCGCCCTATAAAATATGAAAGGCGGAAACGCGAAATGGCCTAAACCGGACATCATAATTATCGAAAGCTAGGAACTCCCCAAGGGTGACTGGGGAATAGAAATATGGTCACTTGGTCTTCTCCCGACCGGCAGTAAAACGCTTGCCGAAGTGGGGCGTCCGTTTGGCTGTGCGGGATGTATCAAGTTCGCAGTCATGTCCGGTCAGAAGGGGGACGTTAAATCCGATGCCTCGTGTAAAGAGAATGCCACGTTCTTTGCACGTTAAGAACCCTTGCAACAACTCTTTGAGGGGTTCGTAGGTGGCCTGTTGCAGGGCAAAATTATGTCCCTATCCAATATACCCTCATTTCCAGTGGCAGTCCAAATTTCCCCGAATCATCATCCTTTATGGCCTCTATTACCACAACATTCCTATTGTATTTATTGTGAACTTGTTCTCGTTCTGAATATGCATGAAATATTTGCCACTGGACGTTAAGCAGCCAACAATCAATCATCAATCGAAAGCTAGGAAGAATTCTTGAGCTTGTAGTTTTGATGCTATCTGAAAAGTATTTGATTTAAAAGAGTATCAAGTACTCTCATCTTAAAAAACATAAAAAAAATATAGTGAAAAGAAATAATATTTTAAAGAATTGCAACATATGGAAGAAAGAACTATTTAATATCTGATCAAAGACAAGACCTCAAGTAATAAACTTATTATTCAAAGCTATAATTTTGAGCCATACGTATTGAAAATACCAATATTTAAAATGTGTTTTAACAAAATTTAGAATTGGAGCTCACAAACATACTTTACATTAGAAAATAGAATATGAAAACTTTGCAATGAGGAAACAGAAGATGAGATGCATTTGCTTTTAACATGTAAAATTCTTTGATTATAATTTGTCAATTGTTCAATATATTGTTGGTGACAAATACTAACATATAGGGGAGAACACTTTAACCATACAATTTTGCTTTGTAACAGGCCAACTACGGACCCCTCAAAGAATTTTTACAACAATTAATTACGTGCTAAAAATGTGGCACTCTCTTTACACGAGGCATGGGATTTAAGGTGCCCATTCTTACCGAACATGACTGTGAAATTGTTACATCCCGTACAGTCAAACCGTCCCCCACTTTTGCAAGCGTTTCACTGCTGGCCGGAAGAAGAAGTTGAAGTGACCATATTTTTTTCCAAAATCACTCTTGGGGGGTCAATTTTAGAGGTTTTAAATATAAACAGGAATACAATATTAAGTTACGTTTCGAAATAAATAGATTTAGAATGATATGTATGATCATATATGCATTTACATGGTTATTTCTGTTACATTTAATAAGTTATTGGTATATTATGAGGTTTGCTGTCCAAGAAAGGGAACAGAGTAACAAACTATGGGCCATGTTATGTAATATATCTTTACGATTACATGTTGCTGACTTCATTTATTCTGATATTTTATATTAATCGATTAAATCAAAATTAGTCAAACTATTTAATTTGTTTACCCTATTTTCAATTTACTAAACATTATGTTTACAATTAAGTTAGTTAGTTATTCTGCACATTTAGGGCGCCATGATTGGCAAATAACATATTTGCGTGTTCGTTTGTTTTGCAAACACACACATACCAAATGGGCCGAAGGATAACTTTCTGATGCTTGTGTTTATAATAAAAGTTTAGATGCATGTATTGTTGGTATTCAAAAAATTATCAGCAAATGCCATCAATGTCAGTAACGTATACTATCTTAATTCCTCAATGATACATCTGAAATACAGTAACTTGACATAGTTTAGTACAATGTATTGACCCTCTCCCTTTTATATGTATTAGTTGTAATCTAGATGGGGAAATAAGTATATATGACAGTTAATAATCAAGGAAAATTGCATAAATTATTGAGAAATAAGAAAAAACATAATAACGCAAAGAAAAAAAAGGGGGTCCGAAAATTTAAAGAACTTATTTCCAATGTTTTCTGGTATTATACGAAAGAGAATTAACCTAACAAAAGAATCGCTATCTTTGGCTGTTAGTAACATATCTAAAGCAGTGGGTTGTTGTTGGACATATAAATCTTAGAAAGTAAAGGATCTGTTAAATTTGCAGGTCACTGAAAGTCCTATACCGAGGTAGGTGTCGAGGATGATTTTGTGTTATGTCCAGTGACATCACATCATTTACTTTCAAATTGCAAAAACGAAAACTTCCACTTGTATCTATTATACCCCACGCAACGAGTTGCGGAGGGTATAATGTTTTTGACCCGTCCGTCCGTCAGTCCTGTTTCTTGTCATCGCAACTCCTCTCAAACCACACAACAGAATTTCACGAAACCTTTTCAGATAATGAGGACATACTATGTAGTTGTGCATATCGACGGGAATTTTTTTTCTCTAGGAGTTACGCCCCTTTGAACTTATTTGCTTCAATGTACTTCTGCAACAGTTTGTCATCTCAACTCCTCTGAAACCAAGCAACAGAATTTCATGAAATTTTGTAGATAATAAGGACATACTATTTACATGTGCATATTGGCAGGAAATTAATTTTCTTATACAATTTTATTTCTCCAATGACAATGTGGGGACGTGGGGTATGGAGCGTGCTCACTAAGGTTCTTTAAATGTATTTGTATTTTTATCCATCTGATGAGTTAAGCCTTTTTCAACGGATTTGTATAATTCGTTCATATGTTGTACTGTGACACAACTGTCCAAGGTTATGTGAGGGTTGGTACATTACTCCGATACAATAAAGCAGTGATATATACGTTAAACAACAGGCATACAAATATAACGTCGTATTTTTATATTAAATCCTTGTACCTTTTGATAACTATTATACAACTACTTGATATTTTCTCCTTTCTTAGACAGTTTCTAAGTTTTTTTTTAGGTTATCAGTAGTGTTGCCAAAGGTGTATATAGTGTACATTTTTGAGCTCATTTCTTCAAAAATAAATACTACAGTGAAGCATGTATATTTTGGTAATCAGTGTGCGATGTCTAAAATGACACCATTAAAATTAAAGGATAAATTAGAAGAAATAAATTTCGGCATTGAATTTTGGAACAAAAACATATCAATATATGGAATAAAAAACCTCTGCGCGCATGTTTAAGGAAGACAAACAGGTACATAATTTAACCTTTTTTTTTAAATCCGTCCCTGATTTTGATACTATAAACCGTCTTCGGACTATATTTAAACTTAAAGAAACATCATTTTGTTTTTATTTTTATTTTTTGCTCATACACAAGGCCAATACAAGGTGTTTCCGAATCCTTTGTTGCGTTTTAAACTTTCTTCTCATGTTTGCAGTTCTTGTTTGTGTTTTGTTTTCGCTGGAATGTCTTCTTGGTTTAGAGGCAACAGCTTTTTCACCATAAGTCACACTGAATGTGTCATCTGCAACTTTTTTCTTCTTTTGGGATTGAAAGTTGCATCTTGTTATATTCTTACTCTTATATAACACTATTCCTTTAAATATTAACTGTGATAATTCTATTCATTGCAAGTATCTTCGCGTTATGTTTGAACAGCTTAGTCTGGCAATTGTTGTAGTGATTTTCTATAGGTCGGTATGACTCCGATAAGAATCTAGATGTATCTGAATTGTACGGAATTTTCATGTGTAGACATTCCAGCTCTTCCAGTTCCCTTCCACGCGCTTTAATTTTCCTTACAGGGGAGGAGAGTGGTGTACCCACTGGTTCGTGTATTTCCTCCACCACTTCTGCTTGCTGCACTACTTCTACCGCTTCAACTTGACAGACTTCCTCCACCACTTCAACCTGACAGACTTCCTCCGCCACTTCAACCTGATATACTGCTTCAGCTGGTTGTACCTCAGGAGTTGGACCAAATGTTGGGAGTATATCCTCTGGTTCTTGTCAGCGATTCACCACGGGTCATCTTCTCGAATTCCAAACCTATTACTGTTCTGTACGGTAAGGGACTCCTTTCGATGTAGGCTCGGTCTCCCTGGTACTGACCCCTGGTAATCATCTCTTCCTTCTGTATTTGGTGGGGTCGAAAATGCTGGCCATGCTTTAACATATCGCTTTCCTTGTCACATCTGAAAAGGCATAAGGTGCAATAATATGGCACTACTTCTAATGGCATATGCAATTTCCAGATGTGGCCTTCTACACGGTGTTTCTGACCAATGTACCCATCAGCGTCTTTACATTTGAGGCAGCGATATAAACTTCTGATTTGCGTGTTGTTTAAATTGTCTGACATTTGCAATAAAAAAAAAATATAAAGTATGTTGCCATATTAATATTAATTTTTATGGGGTGAAATATTGTGTTTATTTGTTTTTTTTTAAGTTGTAATCTCTGAACTACCTTTTTATTACAACTTGCTCGTCCTCCCTTTGTTTTTTTTTAATAACTCTTGACGTTTGTTCTGCCTTTTTTATATAAATTTCATTTTAACACTACATCCCAAAAACAGATCAAATTATAGCTCGTTTTCTAAAGCTTTATCACTTTTAACAAAAAGTAGTACTAGTAAGCCAATACTTAAAAACTCTGAACAAATTGTAAGTAATATATATGTTCTCTAATTATTATGATAATATCAAACACATGAAAAAAAAATCACATTTTAAGGATATCAATTTGTTTTTGCTGTGGAATTCTGATAAAGATCCTCCCAAAAAACCCAAATATGAAGAAATGAAATACTATAAATTGCATAGTGTGTAAATGACCTGATATTATCTTTAACGTTGCCATTATAGTGCGAGGTTTGGCATGCAACAAAACCAGGTTCAACCCACCATTTTTATCTTTAAAAATGTCCTGTTGAAGTCAGGAAAATGGCCATTGTTATATCATAGTTTGTTTCTGTGTGTGCTACATTTTAACGTTGTGTTTCCACTGATGCGTTTGTTTTCTCTATACTATCTGTGTGTGAATTCAGATTACTATCTAGCTGGCGTGTAACGGTACTTTTTTATCCCAAATTCATGTATTTGGTGTTAATGTTACATTTGTTATTCTCATCGGATTTTGTCTAATGCTTAGTCCGTTTCTGTGTGTGTTACATTTTAATGTTGTGTCGTTGTTCACTTATATTTAATGCGATTATCTCAGTTTTCGTTTGTTACCCCAATTTTGTTTTTTGTCCATAGATTTAAAAGTTTTGAACAGAGGTATACTACTGTTCCCTTTCTTTATCTAACAAACTATATAACTTATTTATTCCACCGACTATCTTAACATGTGAAACCTTAGACTCGTGACCTATCAAAATGAACTAGTCGTCAATACTCTTAACATACGTGTATATTTTTAAATAATTTCTAATACATTTATATATTAACGGCAAGTGAAGAGCAGAAAAACAAACAGAAAGTAAAAAGAAAACGAGGTTGATAAAAATCACAGGTTTATTGTCATTAAAAGTGGCGCATATATTATATAAATAATGATTTAAATATAATAATTTCAGGTCATACGATTTAAATATCTCGTTACGCCTTTTACGATTAAACCCCAATAGAATTACAAGTGACAATTTACCAGTATGTCACGTTTAGATGGACGACACAAAGGAAGTGGGCGTTGTTCGATGTTTACTCAGCTTTGAATGAGGTCACATTTGTTTCCACACTCTGCATTTAAGCCAGCATTTGAGCTGAACATTCACATAGTTGTCAAGATCATAGAAATCAATTTTAGCACCCGGTACATCGTCAGAATTTCCAATTAATTTTTTGATAGGATTGTGTAGACGCCATAGATTGTTTGTATGAGGCTGGGTGACGTGACTAAAATATGAATAATCGTTACCAAGCTATGACGTATCGCTCGATGTTTGCTATTTCTTTATGTTGTATTTGCATAAATTGTCATGTTAAATGTGTTTATATCTTGGAATACGCATTTTATCGGAATACGCATTTTATCATAAAAATTATGTGCTTTGTCCAATAAAATATTTGAATTAGAGGATTGTGCTGGATCTCACTTCTGTGATGGGTATATGTTAATGGAATCCTTCTCTGAAAACGGGACCAACATATAAGTAGTGGTAGATCCCAATATTCGATGATCTTCAATTTCTGTAAAAAAAATGCTAACATTTTAATTTTTAATAACAGGTTACATCAAATACATTATCACAATAAGGTTAACAAAAATCAAAGAGCGAAAGAACTGTAAAGGCAGTTAAATACAGGTTGTGTGTATTTCTAGTCCAGTTATATCTTCGATAGAACAGAGGTGGTTTGTAGTATTTAAGATTTAGAGTTCTCTTGTACCTAGTAAACCTATATCTATAGTCTACTGTTTACAGTATATAATCTGTACCTCACCATGAAATGCATGTTTAAGACATAAGAACTTTTCCTTTTTAATGTAAATAAAACTATTTTTAATTTTTTAACAGGAGGCTGTCACAACGACAACAAACCGGATTTATTAGCATGTATTTGTGTCCTGGCAATATCACAAGAACCATTACTGATGATTGGTGAAAGTGAAAATTGTCAATATCAAATTTGACCTCTATTTTGTCATCAGTATCAACATATTAAAATCTGAAAAGCTTAGATTGAATGGTTTGTGAGTAAATGCAACAACGTGTATGGAAACACCATTTTACGATCTTTCAAGAACCATAACTCCTGAACGGTAAAAGTCAAAATCGTCATTTTTGAACTTGACCTCTATTTTGTCATCAGTAACAACATATTAAAATTTGAAAAGCTTTGATTGAATGGTTCATGAGAAAATGCACGGACACGACTGGAAACACCATTTTTCAATCTTTCAAGAACCATAACTCCTGAACGGTAAAAGTCAAAATCGTCATTATTAAACTTGACCTCCATTTTGTCATCAGTAACAACATATTAAAATTTGGGAAGCTTAGGTAGAACAGTTCATGCGTAAATGCACGGACACGACTGGAAACTCCATTTTTCAATCTTTCAAGAACCATAACTCCTGAACGGTAAAAGTCGAAATCGCCATTATTGGACTTGATCTCCATTTTGTCATCAGTAACAACATATTAAAATTTGGAAAGCTTAGGTAGAACAGTTCATGCGTAAATGCAGGGACACGACTGGAAACTCCATTTTTCAATCTTTCAAGAACCATAACTCCTGAACGGTAAAAGTCAAAATCGCCATTATTGAACTTGACCTTCATTTAGTTGTCAGTAACAACATATTAAAATTTTAAAAGCTTTGGTTGAATGGTTCATGAGTTAATGCACGGACAACATTTGATTCCCGCCCGCCCGCCCGACCGACCGACCGACCGCCCGCCCGCCGTACATCCCCAAATCAATAACCGACATTTTTGTCACAAAAATCCGGTTAAAAATGCAAACATTTCAATGTTTAATAACAGGTTACATCAAATACATTATCACAATAAGGTTAACAAAAATCAAAGAGCGAAAGAACTGTAAAGGCAGTTAATTACAGGTTGTGTGTATTTCTAGTCCAGTTATATCATTATCTTCGATAGAACAGAGGTGGTTTGTAGTATTTAAGATTTAGAGTTCTCTTGTACCTAGTTAACCTATATCTATAGTCTACTGTTTACAGTATATTTTCTGTACCTCGCCATGAAATGCATTTTTAAGACATAAGAACTTTTCCTTTTTAATGTAAATAAAACTATTTTTAATTATTGATTATATACACATATTTAATTACTCCTATCCTATGAAAAATAATTCACAAAGATTGACTAGTCTCCGTACTGTGTATATTGCTAGAACATCAAGTAACATAATGGTAAATGTACACAGTAACATGTCAACTCTTTTGAAGACAGAACTTTTTTAAAATTTTCCCTCCAAGCAAAATTATTTTTCAGTATAAACATGATAAAGTTATCTACCGGTATTAATGACCTAGAGACTCTCAAGAGCCTGTGTCGCTCACCTTGGACGGTCTATGTACATATTTAACAACGGACACATATAAAATGACAAAATTGTGTTTTTGTTGATGGGGATGTGTTTGTAGATCTTTATTTACTGAACATTCTTGGTGCTACAATTATCTCTATCTATAATAAACACTTCACAGTTGAAAATATTTTTTAACAAGAGGCTGTCACAACGACAGCAAACCGGATTTATTAGCATTTATTTGTGTCCTGGCAATATCACAAGAACCATTACTGATGATTGGTGAAAGTGAAAATTGTCAATATCAAATTTGACCTCTATTTTGTCATCAGTATCAACATATTAAAATTTGAAAAGCTTAGATTGAATGGTTTGTGAGAAAATGCAACAACGTGTATGGAAACACCATTTTACGATCTTTCAAGAATCATAACTCCTGAACGGTAAAAGTCAAAATCGTCATTTTTGAACTTGACCTCTATTTTGTCATCAGTAACAACATATTAAAATTTGAAAAGCTTTGATTGAATGGTTCATGAGAAAATGCACGGACACGACTGGAAACACCATTTTTCAATCTTTCAAGAACCATAACTCCTGAACGGTAAAAGTCAAAATCGTCATTATTGAACTTGACCTCCATTTTGTCACCAGTAACAACATATAAAAATTTGGGCAGCTTTGGTAGAACAGTTCATGCGTAAATGCAAGGACACGACTAGAAACGCCATTTTTCAATCTTTCAAGAACCATAACTCCTGAACGGTAAAAGTCAAAATGGCCATTATTGAACTTGACCTTCATTTAGTTGTCAGTAACAACATATTAAAATTTTAAAAGCTTTGGTTGAACGGTTCTTGAGTTAATGCACGGACAACATTTGATTGCCGCCCGCACATTTTTGTCACAAAAAACCGGTTAAACATTAACAAAAAATACAAAAATTTATGAAAACTGTTAAAAATTGACTATAAAGGGCAATAACTCTTTTAGGGGTCAACTTAAAATTTTGGTCATATTGACTTATTTGTAGATCTTACTTTGCAGAACATTATTGTTGTTTACAGTTTATCTCTATCTATAATAATATTTAAAATAATAACCAAACTCCAAAAACGAAATTTCCTTCAAATTACTAATTTGGGGGCAGCAATCAATCAACGGGTTGTCAGATTTGTCTGAAAATTCCTGGGCAGATAGATCTTAACTGAAGAGACAATTTCACCATATGTCAGATTTGCTCTAAATGCTTTGGTTTTAGAGTTATAAGCCAAAATCTACATTTTACCTGTATGTTCTATTTTTGGCCATAGTGGCCATCTCGGTTGGTTGACCAGGTCAAACCACACATTTTTTAAATTAGATACAGCAATGATGATTTTGGCTAAGTTTGGTTAAATTTGGCACAGTAGTTTCAGAGAAGATTTTTTGTTAAAGTTTATGGACGATGAAACCAAATGATGAGTCAGGTCAGATGAGGTAAAGAGGAGTTTTTAATCAAGTGACAATGCACTATTAGCCCGATTTCAGTCTGAAACGGTCATTTTGGTCTGATCACATCTTGATTGACTGAATTTACTGCTAGAGAAATTCGTCAAGATATTTAAGATCGTTAAGTCGCCGTTCAGATCGATAGCCTCATCAGGTAAATCAGTTTGTTAAGGCGTGTCAAGACGGCAAAGACTGAATCGTCTAGCGGGTTGTTTGGACCCGTTAAGACCATGTCAGACCAAAACAGACCATGGATACAAAGTTACGTCAAGATGTTGTCAGACCGTGTCCAGTCGTGTTCAGATTTTAATCATTTGGACACAAAACGAGTGAAACTTTCCAATTGTTTATCAGGGGTTGCTCCCCTTTTAAAAATAAAATAAAAATTTGAAAGAAGACGGTTTATGTTAACTGCAAGTCTACCACGTCCCTTTAATCATGTTAATTAAATAAAAGAAATATTCAATTTGAATTCTTACTTCATCCTATTTAACATGTTTTGTATATTTTAAAAAGTAGCTCAAAGTCATACTGCTGAACAAACCGCCGCGAATTGACTAAAAAAAATTCAACAGATTGCCGAAATAACATTTATTCATTGAATGTAAGCACCTGAACCTTTATATTAAAGGTTTACAATTGATTACAATACATGTTTTTGCAATTACAGACTGTCGTAAGTGGTGAAAAATTTGTCATGTTAACGCAATAGATCATTTTTACACCCTTATTAAATAATTACGGATGTCGGCCGTGAACACTTGAAAACGCGTGATCTTAATAATTATGTTTAATTAAATTTAAGATGTAACATTTTTTAATATTGTAAATGAATGCATTATCATTTAACTTTTAATGTTGGCTATATGAATTGCATTTGAGTAAATTTGAGGCAGGGAAAAAATATATATATAACTAGAATCTATGTCTTTTCTCGTTTTCCGTTTACTGTCATGCCATTGTCCGTTCATTTTTGCCAGACTCGTGCGTTTGACTTTCCATCTTTATTTTTTAATTGTCTCTTAATTCGAGAGCCTTTTTATAAAACAAATATTACATACCAGAAGACTTCGTTAAAAGATAAAGTTTGAATATTATAGAACAAAAAGGCCAGTGTACCTGAAGAAAATTTAAAGACCAGGTTATATATATTACATGCATACAGCATAGTAAAGGTGGTTTAATTTGAATTACTATATCTATTGGGGATATTTTCCGACGATAATTAATCAAATCTGACAAGTTTGATTAAAAACGGAAAATACGCCCGTAAACGATTTAACGTTACCGTACCCTCTTTCCTTGTCGCATGTCGGCATCTTCAAATGGCAAACTTATTTTACACAAAATCGTTGACATGGTAGATGGTAATTGGACACTACAGCACAATATAAGCTGAGCTGGAAATTACAATTGGTGAGTAGAAATTAATAATATTTTAAAACATGCCTATCAGAAATGAGAATAATCATTGATCCGGCCAAGAGTTCGAAGGAAAAATGTTTACATTTGTTACATTTGTGCATACAGGTATGAATCGACGTTCTAATACACAACATTCTTACACAGTAACTTGTTCAAAGGCAAAGTAAGAATTTGGGCTTGTAAAATAATTGTTCCTGGGATTGAGCCCCCCCCCCTTTTTTTTTGGAAGATCAATGCATGATTTGAAAAAGGTACATATAAACTAAGGATTAAATCCCCCCTTTTAAAAAGGGCTGGACACACACCTGTTTATTGCATAAACCATTGTGTGTATTCACAATGGTTTGGTTGTGGCCTATCACCAGACCTAACCCCCTGATGGAGTAACACTACATATGCATATGTATTGTATGTTTAATAATGTATTGATAACTGTCACGTCCTAAAATTTGCATGAAATATTTGTCACTGTTTTTTTTTATAACTCACAACCAACCAATCTTCACATGTATGTTACAATGATGATGTACCTATTTATATAGCCACTGGTCATTTGCTGGTGGGTGATGTACAATAATTATAATTTATCACATATTTGTTATGAATACCTTCAAGGCTTTGGTTTGCATATGCAATAACCTCAAAATTGCCTGGGGCAAAAAAAAAGAGTATATTGATATTGTGCCCTGATTCCAAATGATGTGACAGCATTGCGTCCTTAACGACAATTTTTTACACTTTTGTGATAAGAAATTTAGGATAATTTTCCAGGCATGTTTCATTAAATTGCAGGCGCGGATCCAGAGGGGGGTTCCAGGGGTTGGAACCCTTTCTCTTTTTGAGGATCAATGCATTTGAATGGGGACATGTAACTGGAACCCCCCTTTGTCCTGGTTTTCAAAATGACTGGACCCGCCCCTGAATTGTTATCAATGATTTAAATGTTTTTGCTCTAAATTTTGTAGAACTTAAATATATGCATATATTATAACATGTTATAATCTATACATACCATTGCTTTGTCATGTATGTAGTATTATTCTACAAATTCTATTTTGAAATAAAAAAAGTATTATTGAAAGAATTTGTTGAATTATTATTACTACACATATGACAAATCAAATACATGTAGTTACTGTAAATTCAGAAATTATTGGTTGCATTTATTATTGCGAATTTCTCATTTTAGACTTAAATGCGATTTTAATTTTTACGATTTTGTGAAAAATCCTGTTTAATTCGTATAAAATATCACAAAATGTGCGTTTAAACTATTGCGTTTTCAACTCATTCGCATTTTTCGCAATAATAAAAACCTCACATTAATTTCTGAATTATAAAATAGTATTAATGCTATTGACTTATTTAATTTTATATAATAATTTTATTTGCAAAAATACACCCATATGGGTCAAGCAAACACAAATACAACATTTAATACAGACAGTGAAGAATTACAAATATAAACATAAAAAAAAACATAGTTATAAATGGTAATTAATGTAGCCTTTGATGGACATGGACCTCATTTTCGCAATTCTAATGATTGCTTTATAAAGTCACCAATTTCTGTCAAAAGCTCAGATTTAGGAATTAAAAGTTGTTTTAGCTTTAAAAGTGGTTGATAATTTGTAAAATCAGGATTTAAATTATTAATCTTTAAGAATAAGCAATCTCTTAAAGTTGAGTTTAGTTTGCAGTATAGTAAAAAATGGTATTCATCATCAATTTTATTACAAAGTTTACATAACCTTTGATCTCTGGGTACATTTTTATATCTTCCCATTTCAACTTCTAGGTTATGGTCACTAACCCTTAATTTAGAAATTAATTGTCTGGTTTTAAAATTTGATTCTTTTAATAAATAATTTTCAATTTTTATCTCAGTTTTTATTTGACCATATAGAAATAATTTCGAACTGTCTGTTATAGAAGAAAGTTTATTCAAGACTTTTTTTGTATAAAATTCATGTGATACCTGTTTAAACTTCATCTTTAAGGAATATTTAATTTTATTGTATGGTTTATCACAAGTTTCAAAATCTTTAGCATTTAATCCAGTCTCTTTAAAAATATTTAGAGCAAATGTATACCAACTATGAAAACCATCATTATGCAGGGACTTATTTAATTCATAGGCTTCTTTTAACAGAGGATTAATATCATGGGTATGAAATCTACAGAAATATAGCATAACTTGTGGTTTAATAAATGAAGCCATAGAAAATCTGCCCAGTTCTGTTTTGGCTGAAATATTACATGCAGTTTTCCTAAGCCCTAGGACAGATTTACAGTATTTATTATGAATCATTTCATAGCAAAATTTATCTTCTAACGACAAAGTATCACAAACAGAACCATGTTGTTCTGAACGTTTCAAAGATTTAAACATGGATAAATAATCTTCCATAAACCATACCTCACTATTATATAATAAAACAGGTCTTATTAAGACATCAAAAAGTTTGCATGATAAATTAACAGGGATGGATTGAAAGTTAGAAAATCTACTTTTTAAAGCAAATAGGACCTTCAATCCCTTTTTTGATAGTTCTTGGATAGCATTTTTAAAATTACCCTTATAGTTAATAATGTTTCCTAAAAAATTGTATTCTTTAGTCTCATTTAATTGGATGTTTTTATAGCATACCACAGGGGTGGGAGAAAATTTATTCTGAAACGTCATAACTTTAGTTTTTTTAGTATTAACCGTTAATTGCCAGTCATAGCAGTACTTCTCTAGTTTATTTATTGCATTCTGCAGTCCTATATGTGAACTTGACATTATTACCAAATCGTCTGCAAAACTTAAGCTGGACAATTCAGATTTTTGAAGGACTAAAGGTTTACAAGTATTGTCAAAAATCTGATGTATATCATTAATAAAACAATTAAAAATAGTAGGGCTTAAACTATCCCCTTGCTTAACACCTCTTTCCAATATGAAGGATTTAGAAATTTTATTATCAATTTTAATAGAAGATTCTGTTAAGTTATACATATCACTAATTACCTCATAAAATTTTTTCCCTAGCCCATTTTTTATGAGTTTGTATCGTAACCCATTATGCCACAAAGTGTCAAATGCTCTGCGTAAATCAACAAAGCAGGCAAATATCTTTTCTTTCTTTTTATTTACATATTTTGACATGTTATAGAAGTCGCATGTTATACATGTTATAAATACTTAATTCTTAATGTATATATTTTTGTAGATAAGATATCACATTGATTTGAGCATGATTCCCAGCAAGATTATGAAGGGTCATATATATCATATATACATAGGAAATATATAGTGTCACCAAATTACTCTCATACGGTACCTCATTTGTACCTGTAAATTGTGAAACGGTGGATTCATTCATAATTTTGAGTTACTTATTGCAATTGGAAATAACGTTGATAAAGCTAACAGCATTATGCCATGATGTTGATGGGATGTTCTGATTGGACAAAAAGGAAATTGTGAATTGAACAAAAAGCAAACTTACAATTCATAGGAAAAAAAGTAGGAAATTGGAATAATGAAAATTCATAGTTTCAGTGATTACCTTACAATCATCATGATCATATATATCTGAATTCACCTTGGATAATTATTCATTTAAAATAAGAATTTGGATATAATAAGAATTTCTGTTGGCTTCATGTACCACCAGGGAGTGTTAAACCTTTTTGACCTTTCATGAGGGTCTGGTACGGTCCGTCACTATTGGATAGTGTCATATATGCATGATGATGGAAGTTTAACCAACCTAGACAAGCTTTACAGCCCTGGCACAGTTGTTGGTTGGACTAAGGGTCAAATTACAGCTTGCTGTATACATTTGTAGTTCAAATACCGCAGTCTACATGTATTTTGACAATCTTCTAAATTACTGTTCATTCTGAAACTGGCATTTTATACTTGTGAAATCAAGAGTTCCAAATGGTGAAGTTGAAATTATCCCTTCGTAAATTTTACGGACGCCATCACGAGTTGGTTGACCGTTATGGAATAACCATTTCACAAATGATATCGGATATGTTCCTTACGTCGTAACTACAATCGCCTTCCCTTTCATTAATTTGACCTACCGAATTAGACTATTTACCGGATTTGTAATCACATAAGCAACATGACGGGTGCCGCATGTGGAGCAGGATCTGCTTACCCTTCCGGAGCACCTGAGATCACCCCTAGTATTTGGTGGGGTTCGTGTTGTTTATTCTTTAGTTTTCTATGTTGTGTCATGTGTACTATTGTTTTTCTGTTTGTCTTTTTCATTTTTAGCCATGGCGTTGTCAGTTTGTTTTAGATTTATGAGTTTGACTGTCCCTTTGGTATCTTTCGTCCCTCTTTTATTGAATTATAGTCTCGTCCGTCCGGGTATTTTCTGACCGTAAGAAGTCTGGCTATAGCCCTCATCCACAAGGATCTCGTCAACCACCGACACGGGTAGCAACCCACGGCAAACGGGTTGGAGAGCCTATTTTATTTAAAACATCGGGCATCTCACGATGTTCGGATCACTTTAGTCTGGTCTCTACCCTTCGACCTGTCCAGCATGGGTAACCCTACCAGGAGACGAAGCTCCAGCTGGCATAGCTCTTGGGCTCACTGAGACACACAAGCCCTCCGACCACGGCAAGGATAGCGATCCAGCGGAGGGTCTTACAGTTCTGTACAAAGAAGGTCTATATTCTGTGCTAAACTTCTTTCTGATATGCTGTTTCGCCATTCTTACTTCAAGTGCTGTAGGGGTTCTGCTCATTTCCAATTGGATCAGCTGCTTTATTTCCTTCTTTAAACTATGATAAAAATGCATTATTTTCCTGCATTTTTTTATACTGATAAGCTTAAGATTGATTACATGTGAAAAATACAACTGAGTATAAATAAAATGTCCAAGACTGCACAGTATATAAAAAAAACACAATATATTCATTTAGTTTTTCATTCCAACAAAGTTAATGTTTTTGACCCTGATATGAATTTAACTCTAAAACTGTGCAATTAAGGACAAATCTATAATAATGATCGTAGTTTACTCCAATAATGCATAATTTATAAGAATTAAAATTAAAAATCTTTGGATCCTTTGAAACTAAAATACACTTACATTGGACCGTAAACTTGAACGTTTATTTTGACTCATTTGAAAGGGGACCAAATAGTAAAATTTCTTCCTTTACAACGAACTTGCAAAATTACCGTTTTGCTATATTGTTGGCGCCAGCAGAATAGCAATAGCTAAATGAATACGCTATTTTTTATCAGTTTTATT
The DNA here is from genome assembly GCF_963676685.1 of Mytilus edulis. Taxonomy (NCBI): domain Eukaryota; kingdom Metazoa; phylum Mollusca; class Bivalvia; order Mytilida; family Mytilidae; genus Mytilus; species Mytilus edulis. The sequence goes on from NC_092354.1 coordinate 34,750,928, forward strand.
GAAGGCAGCTTATTCGGAGTCGTCATAGTACTATATTTTGTATTTCCTCGGCGCTGACCAAATGGTCATTTTAAAAAAAAACAAGATCTAAAAAGAAGTATAAAGCTTATTACACGAACTTGTCATGCTATACTTACAATGAAACAGTCTGACACATTAAAAATATTAGTACCAAACGCCGCCTTTGCAATTTCATTCAACTCTTTTTGAACTCGACCCTCAATGCGGAACTTTTTTTGTTGTCAATCTTTTGATGCAATTCTTTAACTGACTGTTGTATGTCTTGGATGTAATCGAATAAATTTCTTCCTAAAGCAATGGAAAAATATGAGAAAGATAAAAAATCACAATCACAGAACAAAATCGGTCTAGTTATTTTCCATAATCTGCAAATTTGATGAAAGATTTGCAATTCAATTGTTAAACTGTTTTTCTTTTTAAAGAAAACTTGTTAATTAATTATTTTAAACAAAATATTTTAACAAATATCCATTTTTTGGGTCCTAAAATCATTTTATTAAATGAGCCATTTAAGGGGAGATAACTCTTTTAGTACAAAATTTATACTGGACTAATAGGGGAATTTTTTATTTTTACTTGTAGCAAGAAAACAAGTTCGGTGACACTATGTTTTCTTTTTATTTTCTTAAAACATATTATGAAACCTATCTTCTCACAATTTATTTCAAAATTCTATCTCGTAGATTTTTTTTTATGCACACTAATGTGTTTTTTCATGATCAAAGGCAATTTTTAACGACTCATAGCTTGAAAAAAGCACGGTGACCCATACTTTCTATTAATTTTTTTACAAAAGCATAGTAAAATCTTCATTTTGGCAAATTATAAAAAAAATCTGTCTAAAAAAATATATGTACCTGGGTCCGTTCCAAAGGTATATTTTGTATCGTAAATATCGTTAACGTAAATATTTTTGGCTGGATAGTCATTCGTTGTTGATACTAACTGTTTATGTAGAAATTGTACATATACTTCCTACTTTCTAATAACAACTAGAACACACCCGCGAAATCGCGGGCATATACAGCTTGTGAATTGTTGTATGATGATTTTTTGTATAAGATATTATGTATGGAGAATTACATAAAAGGTATCTCCCTTTTTCAAAAATCCGATATTTGTTTCCTTTCTGTTAAATTCAATTATATTCGTGTTTCTGGCCTACGACCACAATTCTTCTCCTTTGCAACAATGTTTCTTTTGGTCAAAGTCAAATCAAATTAAAAATTTGCACCGTTTCAAACATGAAATAAATAAGAGCCAGAAACAGACTTAAAATTTGCATTTGAAGATACAAATTGAACTATAAAATCAATAAACACCAACCATGTGTTGATTCTGAATATGTTGGATTGTAGTCTGAGTCATCACTATCCTCAGGTTCTGCAACTTCATCATCACTGTTGCTATGGTTCTCTACTTCTATGGGTGATGGTTCATCTGTCTGGGTTGCTGTTGTACTAAAAGTTTTCATCTGGACTGTCATAGCACCTTTTATCTTGCTGTCTGTCTGAAGACCCCTGGTTCTACGTTGTGGATGAAATTTCACTTGTAGCTTTTTGTTAACCATCCTGATTGATGTGCTAGGCTTGAAAGGTATTTCCACTGGCTTGGGCTGTGGTATCATTTTATCTTCACATGGAGTACAACTGGACAGATGTGGCTGTGTCTTTTTGCTTTGGAGTCGGTGCACTCAAATGACTATCATATGCCATTTGCAGAATCTGTAACATAAATTTTAAAATAAGTGTTGCTAATGTATTGAATAAACATAAATGTGAACTTGATTGATGATTGATTGATTGTTGGTTGCTTAACGTCCAGTGGCAAATATTTCATGCATATTCAGGACGAGAACAAGTTAACAACAAAAACAATAGGTAGGTTGATACAATAGAGGCCATCTGGGATGATGGTTGGGTAAATTTAGACTGCCACTGGAAAATGAGGGTATATTGGATAGGGACAGAAATTATTCCTTGCAGCAGGCCACCTACGAACCCCTCAAAGAGTTGTTGCAAATGTTCTTAACGTGCAAAGGGCATGGCACTCTCTTTACACGAGGCATCGGATTTAACGTCCCCTTCTGACCGGACGTGACTGCGAACTTGATACATCCCGCACAGCCAAACGGACGCCCCACTTCGGCAAGCGTTTTACTGCCGGTCGGGAGAAGACCAAGTGACCATATTTCTAGACCCCAGTCACCCTTGGGGATAACTGCCACTAGAAAACGAGGGTATATTGGATAGGAACATAAATTTTGCCTTGCAACAGGCACCCTACGGACCCCTCAAAGAATTGTCGCAAGGGTTCTTAACGTGCAAAGAGCTTGGCACTCTCTTTACTCGAGGCATCGAATTTAACGTCCCTCTTCTGACCGGACGTGACTGCGAACTTGATACATCCCGCACAGCCGAACGGACGCCCCACTTCGGCAAACGTTTTACTGCCGGTCGGGAGAAGACCAAGTGACCATTTTTCTATACCTCAGTCACCCTTGGGTGAAATGTAAACTTGAAGACAAACAAATATAAAGTGCTCATCATTTAAATTTAACATTTTATGATTTTAAAAAATTAAAAATTTATAAAACTTATACTTTTTTTTTATTATTTTATAATTCTTTTTTATTATAATAGAATTTTATCAACTTAGGAAAATTTGACAAACTGATTTCACATGTATATTATTATTTGTAAATGCACACAGCTGTTTACTAGCTGTTATATTTCACTGAATTAGAATAAATTTACTGTAATACACAAACCCCTTTAAAAACTTGTTACTCTTTCCCCACGTGCGATGAAAAATCGCGTACCTGTAAAATATTCATCGTGAAAATTCTGTAATCAGATATGTTTATTTAACTAACCGCTTTACCACCTGCGAAGAACGTGATCAGCTGAGCAGGTAGGTTAAGGCACTTTTAAACGTAAATAGGGGCAAAATATGATATTTCAAGAAAAAAATTGTTTTAACAACAATTCATAAATCTTATCCTTACTACATGAATATTTAAATTCAACAACTATCAGTAAACCGAAATTTTGGTCATGATCGCCTAGGTCACGTGACTTCAAATTTGCAAAAAACGGGTTACTACACTGAATAAAAATCAACAAACTCTTTTTTAAACGAATCCTTGTGCTTTCCCGTTGCTAAAAAGTGCTGCGCGATTTTCCAGAAGTGAACATATTAAATTAAAATAATATTTTTACTTGACCCGGCAGCATATAACTTTAAATTTGTACACTGTTTCGTTCTTAATTTAATTACTGTTTCGTTCTTAATTTAATTACTGTTTCTTTTTTTGAGAAATGTCGTCCCTGGTAACCCGCTTTTTGTGAATTTAGATTTCGTAACTATGGTTTCGATAAATTGTCTGTCATTCAAGCGCACGGACAACCCGAACAATCATCAAAGAACCGCAACTCCGTCACTGAGTTAAAAATTCAGGAGTATTTACATTATTAAACCTCAACATCAATTAAAATTACTGACAACATCCGTTGAAATCATTTGACCTTTGTAATAACCGACGATAGTAAAACAAGTTGTGCGTGTTTGCCGCACTTCTTCAGGTTTCAACTGTATGAAGAAAATCGAATTTTCCCGGAAAAAGAGTCTGACAAAATATGTGCAGTTTCACCTTCATACATAATTTGTAATACCAATCTCTGCAAATTTGGTCGCTTAAACTTTGAAAAGTAGTCTTATAGTGTATATGTTGGTTGTCTGAGTTCTAGATATACATGTCAGGGGCGGATCCAGCCATTTTAAAAAAAAGGGGGGGGTCCCAACCGAGAGTAATAGCGGGAATCCAACCATATGCTCCCATTCAAATGCATTGATTGTCCAAACAAAAAGGGGATTCCTTCCCCCCTTGATCCGCATATGTATGTAATGAGTTGTCCTTGGTCCTGTTAGTCAACCATTTATTTTCCTCCAGCACTAGCTGATAAATGACTATGTCAGACTGTTTATTTTGGGTATAGCTAAATCTTGCTATACTGTTTATTTTGGGTATAGCTAGATCTTGCTATATAAATCACTGATCTTTTGCTAAATAAATCCTGGATCTCAACATATTTAAATCCTTTCTATTAAATGTGAATTTGTAAATTTATGCTAATAGTATGCATTAAATATTATATAAAAGAAAACAAGCAGTTTTGACATATTCAGTTGCAAAATATGTTTGACAATCAGTTATACAAATTCATTCAGAAGTGTTGAAAAGTATAGAGAACCAACTTAATTTTAAATGGAAGATAATTTCTATTTAGGGTGAGGCAACTTCAGAGTTTTTTATTATCTGTTGCTACACGGACATATTTTTGGTGGGGGTTGCTCACTGTTGCTGTGTGAAAAATTATTTTCACCTTTTTCCTCCATTTTGTGTTTTTCCAATTCTTACTAGTCAAGGATATTCATTTCCAAAATTGATGTCCCAGTCAGTACTCGCATACAATTAAAGTTCATCTATCATTTATTTTGTGTAAGTAATGATATGTTAAATATTATATACCATTTTTTGTTCAATGGTTGACTGGAGAATTAACATTTTCAAACAACGTACTTGTAATTCACAAACCTTGTAAAATACATTCTAAGCACATTAACATATAATTTCTAGTAACAGCAGAAAATACACTTAATTATAATGGTGTTTCTTCTGGTTTGTATGATTTTTTACAGTCTTTTTTCTGCCATTGGCATGGGTAACATATGCATACTGCAATTTTCTTTTTTTTACATAGTTTTGTGACATCTGCAAATATAGAGTAATAATTTGTTCCTATGCATCAATAAAAAATACTAACAGACATTGGCAAATGTAGAAAGTATTTAAAATTCAATTTTGGATATATATATATATATATATATAAGTACGTCTGAGTCAGTGACAACACTACAACAGATGTATCCATCGGATCGCCATCAATGAATGTGATACATGGCGGTGTACATAATGTATATACAACTCGTCTAAACATCAACCCAACAATGTTAGATCTGTAAATTTGCTTTCGCAAATTTTTGGTTCTTCCCTCGCCGGGATTCGAACCCATGCTACTGTGATATCGTGACACCAAATCGCCTGCACTGCAGCCGTCCCGCTAGACCACACGACCACCTGGGCTCTCAAAAAAGAGCTTTCGCTGGCCGTATGTTACCTTTCCACGTCAGTTTTAATCTAGCGGCGTACTGCAGTACATGATATATAAGGCATGAAGATGTTATTTGTTTCAGATCAGCTAAATTATCTATAGTAAAGGATCCTACAAATGAATGTAAGATACAGTCACAGAAAATAATTATATTTATAAGTACGTCTGAGTCAGTGACAACCCTACAACAGATGTATCCATCGGATCGCCATCAATGATGGTGATACATGGCTGTGTACATAATGTATATACAACTCGTCTAAACATCAACCCAACAATGTTAGATCTGTAAATTTGCTTTCGCAAATTTTTGGTTCTTCCCTCGCCGGGATTCGAACCCATGCTACTGTGATATCGTGACACCAAATCGCCTGCACTGTAGCCGTCCCGGTCATTCTACATACACAGATATCTTAAAAATCACGGTTGTAATGACTTCACAATTGACCGACAGGACTTTAAATTTGCCTTACCTCAGATTCAGTTGGATAGTATAGATTGTCCTTTTTCAGATTCAAGACATCTTCTTAAGAAATGGAGAAATCAATTATTGAATATTCATCGACTCTTGATTATGGGTGATCATCTGGTCCAGCTAGAACATTTAATGGATTGATTGATTGATTGTCGGTTGCTTTACGCCGCATTAGCACAAAAAGGCTATATCGCGGCGAGAGCTAATTCGAATATTTTTACAATTTATAGCATATTTTTTAAATAAGACAAAAAGTCCTTCAATATACTAAAATTCTTGACTAAAGCAAATTGATTATATACAAATAAAAATCAACAGTAAAATAACGTGATAAAAATTAAAAACGATTTAAATATAATAACATTTTTATATTCTATAATAAATTCCACTTTCTTTTAAAAATGCAACAATATTTGTTAATGGAACACTATTGAATAAATCATACATATTATTGACATTGAAATGCTTCTTACGAATATCAGCAAAGTCAATACAATAAATTAAAACATGTTTGATAGTATACTTGCAGGTGCAAGGTACACATTGTGGTTCATTTTTTAAAAGATACTCGTGTGTTATTCTAGTATGACCAATACGACATCTAGTAATAACACACTGATCTTTTCTGCACATAATATTACTAAAAGGTCTAGCTAGAACATTTAATGGAACTTGCCGACATAGAAGTGTTACAACATACTCTAGGTTTATGGAAAACAGATATACGTGTGAACGACAAACAGAATGTCAATACTGCAATAAGACTTTTCAATCCAAATGTTCAATCTCATTTGAAAGAATATGGAGGTGACAAATATGCTGGAACAATAGTGTATCTTCATCTAGGTCAAATTTTAAATGAGATCTACTTTAATAAGGAACCTTCTATACGGAAAAGAATAAAGTTTTCCTGGAGACTTGTACAATTCTGTCGACTTTGGAAAACGTGCATTGTTCTTTCAAAATTTAAACAGACAAGACTTTTATAAGTGATCAAACATACAATGATGTAATTATAGCCGGTCATTCATTTATCTTAATGACAAAATTGCATTTTCTTCATCATTAAAACCAATCATTTTAGTTTTGAAGGACACAGACATGCATGGATAGTATCCAGCATTCAAGACCAATACTGGTATGGACCTGCATCACTGCTTATATTTGCTCTACAGCAAATCTAAACGAATCCCTTTCATTGAAGCCAAGAAAACTTTGAAAAAAATTTCCTTGGTACATTTAGCTAAATTCCAAACTATTTGCAAACAGTAAGTTGTTGCACCACAGATCTAATAAACAGCTTCGCTTAGAGCGCATGATACGCCCGTATTGGGCATAGAGAAATTTATTCATTTGGTATCTTCAGATCGTTTGTATATATCGACAAATGAGTTTTAAGATTCATTTGGTATCGTCTGCCTCTCTAAAGAGCATAATCGATCGTTTGAATATATCGAATAATTAGTTTGAAAATTCAGTTCGTATCGTTTAAACATCAATTTGATATCGTTTCTTGATTCATTTGATATAATTCCAATATTCATTTGATATCGTTCCATTATTCATTTCATAATGTTTGAACATTCATTTGGTATCGTTTAAATATTCATTTGATATCGTTTGATTAGTAATTTTGTATTGTTCGAATATTCATTTGATATCGTTTGAATATTCATTTGACATAGCTTGATTATTAATTTGGTATTGTTCGAATATTTATTTGATATCGTTTGAATATTCATTGGTAATCGTTTGGATAATCATTTGGTATATCCTGCCTCCCTTTAGAAGATTATCGATCGTTTGTATATATCGACTGATGAGTTTGAGTATTTATTTGATATCGTTGGAATATGCATCCGCCTCTCTATAAATTATTATCGATCGTTTGTATATATCGACTAGTGAGTTTAAATATTCATTTGATATCGTTTGAACATTCATTTGATATTGTTTGAATACTCGTTTAATATCGTTTGAATATTTTTTTTAGATCGATTTTTTTTTATTGATATCGTTTGAGTATTCATTTAAAATCTTTTGAATATTCATTTGATATTGAATATAGAAGGTTATTGATCGTTTGTATATATCGACTAATGAGTTTGAATATTCATTTGGTATCGTCCGCCTCTCTATATAGGATTATCGATCGTTTGTATATGCTAGCGGCAATAAGTGAAATTAGGCATAAGCTTAAATCGTTGGCAATAAGCTATAACGCCTAGGCATTAAGTCTAATGCCCAAATAATGTAAGGCATTAGTCTTAAATCCTAGGATTTAAGCTTAAATCCTGAAAATTGTGTCCAGGCATTAAGCTTAATGCCTAAAGTATAAATGCGAGTAAATAAAAGACACATATTTAATCAAATAAAAATTATACATTTGTTACATAATAACATTACGAGGACTGAAGTTTAAAATGTCATCTACTGAAAAAAAAATCACAGATAAAATATATTTTTATATTAAGTCATCAAATATTACTCATCAGTGATTTAAGTAGAATGTTCCACATTTGGTTCTGCAATAGATTCTGCTATATCGGAGGCATCGACTATGTTTTCTGTTTCATTTTCAGTTACAGGTTGATCATTTACAGACTCTGTCTGGAGCTTAAGTAATTTGGTTTCTGATGTCAATCCAATTGATGTTTGAATCTGGACAAACTTGATAGCAGTTGACCACTTTATTGATTCATTGTCCCTCAGACATGCAGTTAGCATTTCATGGATATCTCCATTTGATCGCTCATTCTCGCTGACTTTAGTTATCAACCTCTTAAAACCACCAATGTTAAAAATGTCATACCTTCTTAACTTGTAGTAATCTTTTGTCACTTTCTTTTCGGATGATTCCAAAAGTTTAATCTTTGCCAAAAGATCATGGTAGTTTACTCTAGGGTATATGCTCCTTGTTTTCCCTGATTCGAATTTAGACCTCAAAGGTTCAAGAATTTTTTCCTAAATAGACATTGGTGCGAATAATCCAGATAAAGAAGTGAAAAAGACAAGATGGCCTGAGGGCATTTAACAAATATTTTAACAAAGAAAATTTACTTATCCAATAAAATGGTGACCAAAAATTCATATCTTATTTTTGTCTACTTTCGACCCGTTCAAACCAGCTTGACCAGTGAAGTGTAAACATTTTCAAATAATTGTTATAAGTATTATAAAGAATCTCTCTTTTTTTTTTTGGAATACAATAACTTTTTTAAATAATTTTTATTTGTTGTACTTCCACTAAAACAGTATGAGATAATTCTATTTTAATTAAGAAAAGTACTAAAGTTAGAAGATTTTCAGATAAACGTATATTAATACATGTATAAGGAATATAATTAAGAATATTCTTTATTTCAAGAAAAATCACTAAAACATATAATTTCTAAAATTTTACTTATTGCCTAAAATCATGTTCGGCAATAGGATGAATAATCATCACCAAATTTCAAGTAACAAGCTTAATGCCTAGAAATTTCAGGCAATAACTTAATGCCCAGGCGTTAGCTTATTGCCTAGGATTTAAGCTTAATGCCTAATTTCACTTATTGCCGCTAACATATATATCCACTAATGAGTTTCAATATTCATTTGATATCGTTTGAGAAATTATTTGATATAGTTTCAGTATTCATTTGATATCGTTTGTATATTCATTTGGTATCTTCAGCGTTTTTATACAAGATTATCAATCGTTTGTATATATCGATAAAATAGTTGAAATATTCAGTTGGTATCGTTCGAATATTCATTTGATATCATTTGAATATATATTTAGTATCGTTGATTGTATAATCATTTGGTATCTCCAGCTTCTCTAAAGAAGATTATCGATCGTTTTTATATTTCGACCAATGAGTTTTAATATTCATTTGATATCGTTTTAAGAATCATTTAATATTGATAGAGTATTCGTTTGATATCGTTGAAATATTGATTTGACATCATTTGAGTTTTCATTTGATATTGGTTCAATATTCATTTGATATCGTTTGAGTATTCAGTTGATATCGTTTAAATATTGATTTGGTATTGCTGGAATATTGATTTGTAATCGTTTGACTAATCATTTGATGTCATTCCAATATTCATTTGATATCGTTCAAATATTCATTTCATATTGTTTGAATATTCATTTGATATCGTGTGAGTATTCTGTTGATATCGTTCGCATGTTCAATTAATATTGTTTGAATATTTATTTAGTATCGTTGATTGTATAATCATTCGGTATCTTCAGCTTATTTATAGAAGATTATCGATCGATTTTATGTATCGACCAATCAGTTTTAATAATCATTTGATATCGTTTGAAGAATCATTTAATATTGATAGAATATTCATTTGATATCGTTGAAATATTGATTTAACATCGTTTGAGTATTCATTTGATATTCATTTGTTATCGTTTGAATATTCATTTAGTATTGTTCGAATATTCATTTGGAATCATTTGCATATTCATTTGTAATCGTTTGAATAATCTTTTGTTATCTTCAGCCTTTCTATAGAAGATGGTCGATCGTTTGTATATATCGACTAAAAGTTTTAATATGCATATGGTATTGTCCACTTCTCTATAGAAGATTATCGATCGTTTTATATATCGACTAATGAGTTTTTCTGGTTTACTACACCAGATTGACGTACCGACTTGTTTATACTCGTGTTCCTTTCATGGGAATGAATACCCACTTTTACATCATTATTATCTAAGTACTGGTATATTCTTTGAGTTCCAATCTCAACTTGATTTTGTATCATAATAACTGCATGTTACATAACAAAAATACAAATTATAGCTTTGTTCTGTTGTATCATCACAGAAAGGAAATAATTACCCTAAATTCAGGGAACTACAAAATTGTTTGAATTTTAACAGCTGGATCACATCCACTCTTTTTACTGTTCTGTACAAGGCAACGCCTTTTACCACCGCTAGCTGTGTAATCATGGTCTATGTTGGGTGTTGTCTTAAAATTAGTAAAATAATTAGCATTCAAAATTAGTGGACATCAATTTTTAGTTAAGTGAATCAAATTAAACAATTCTTTAAACTTCTTCTATAAAAGCATGCAAAACAAAACATCGATCAACTTGCTTGCTATGTTTGCAAACAATAGGTATGCGGAGTTTATGTGTGTTTTTATATATACTGGAATTTGATTAGACAATAAGATTTGACATGAAATAAATTTAATGTTTATTGTCTAATCATATTCCAGTAAATAGTAAACAGACTGAAATAGACTACCTACCTGTTGTTTACAAACATCCAAACAAATATAGCAAGCATGTTAATTAATTGTTTGTTTTGCATGCTTCAATAGAAGAACTGTAATTCTGATGCATTTCTTTTTTCTTTATAATATCTTGGTAATGCACATCAAATGAAAAAGTGATATACATTTATATATATTATGAAAAAAGTAGAGGCTTAGATGATAATGCTTTTGTTATTTTCTTATATAAAACTCTCAATTTAGATATTCAACAGATACTTTTAGTCTATTGCTTGTTTTGATAATTTCAAATACAATAAATCATGTTAAAGCTAAAGTTATATTATGTCTGTACTACATTTATTGATAGGGGCCACATCATTATATAATCCTCCATAGATAGATAATATGTAGGTGAATCTGCTAGCTGTAGTTGCAATTAAATTTTTATCCTTCCTTCCATTCCAAAGTGCCATCCCTTTTTATTTAAATTTTCGAGTTTATATTGGTCACCATGTTGGTAGATGCTCTGCATTGACTAAACAAAGGCAACAGTAGTTTACCGCTGTTCAAAACTCATAAAATCTATGGACAAAAAACAAAATCGGGGTAACAAACTAAAACTGAGGGAAACGCATTAAATATAAGAGGAGTACAACGACACAACATTAAAATGTAACACACACACACAGAAACGGACTAAGCATTAGACAAAATCCTATGAGAAATACAATTATAGTTTGGGATTGATAAGTACCGTGACACGTTTTATAGCCATGTGAATTCACACTCAAAAATAAGAGAAAACAAACGACACAACGAATCACAACGTTAGAATGTAACACATACTGAAACGAACTAGTTATTGAATGTAAGCATGAATTTTATAACATAGGATCAAGATGTAATGTAATGCATGTTTAATATAAAAAATATTCAATGAACGATTAACAATTATCTACTGAATATGAGTGCACTCCGCTTGGGTTGATTGGTTGACGAGTAAATGCAATGACATGTCTGGAAACATAATTTTTTAATCTTTCAAGAACAATAACTCCTGAACGGTGAAAATCCAAATTCTCATTATTAAACCCGCCCGAAATTCATCACAATATATTTAACTTAGAAAAAACAGACAAACAGAAATTTACTAGATGATCCCTTCCCTTCCCTAACAAAACCTTTTGTACAGAATTGTACCTGTTTTTGCCGTGATGGCATTCTGTAACTTCGTTTCCAAGGACAAAAAAAGGAACAGCATCTGCTGGTATTTGTGGGACATTTTGATTTTCTTCCCACCGTATCCTATGACCATCTAAAGTTGATACATATGTTTAAATAAAAAAAAATTAGATCAATTATATTTTACTAAACAACTCTATATGTTAGAAATAAAAGTTCTATATAAATCATTAGTTACAAATGGAGGATTAAAAACTAGTAAAGCTTGCACAAGAGTGATAGCATGCAAGGATGTGTTAAAAGTATATATTTACTTTTGTCACCAGTTGGATTTGAACCTTCTATATACAGTATAAAATCACCATTTATCAAAACATGCCTCAGTAGTTGTCATAGACATCTGACCTCCTAAATACAGTATGGAAACACCATTCATCAAAACCATGCCTCGGTAGTTGTCATAGAAGTCTGACCTCCTAAATACAGTATAAAATCACCATTTATCAAAACCATGCCTCGGTAGTTGTCATAAAAGTCTGACCTCCTAAATACAATATAAAAACACCATTTATCAAAACCAGGCCTCGGTAGTTGTCATAGATATCTGACCTCCTAAATACTAGTATCATTTGCCCAAGATAAGAATTATTCGTACTATAGCGCCTTCTCTGCTTTGGTTTCACCTGGTTAAGCAACATTTTATTCATGCATCAGGATATTTTCCTTATGGGATTTAGATTTATTGTAGGCACGTACACTTTTGATTATAAATGTCTTTTGAAGGTGTACATTTTAACTTTCATTTTCGTTACGTGTTACTCGATCAGGTATGTCTGAAATTCCTGTAAGTAGTCAAGTCCTGTTCCTATATATGAAGCTAATCCAACATAAAATCAAACAAAATGTTCCTATACAAACATAAGTAGACCAGTCCTGTTCCTATATAAGTAGAGTTTAGACTAATCCCACATTACAAAGTCACACAAAATTTTCCTATACAAACATTAGTAGGCAAGTCCTATTCCTATTTTAGAAGCTAATCCATCATAAAAAAAAATCACACTAAATGTTCCTATACAAACATAAGTAGACCTTACCTGTTCCTATATAAGTAGGCTAATCCCACAATACTAATTCTTCCATGAGAGATATGTTTCCTTTGTCCACCTCATTTTAGAAAAAAAAATACTTTTCTAAAAAAATAACTTGCATATTTATAGCTGAAAAGGTACATTCTGTATGTCATGGCCATTTTAAAATCTAAACCAGTAGAAGGTTTAAAAACTTTAAATTGGGGAGCTGTAGCATTCAGTAACCTCGGGTATATGCTACAGCTTCCCAATTTAGACTAAAACAATAAAACGGGAAATCTTAACCGTGTATCTTCATAATTATAAATTTTACCTTTTGTTCATATTTGAAATTTGTTTAACAATCGTGTAATAAATAATCCCTTCTACAAATTTGACCCCCTTCCTCTTTCCTTTCCTGAATTATTTTGAAGCACTCAAGATTTTCCTGGAGTTGTCTTAACTTTCAAATGATTCCCAAAGAACTTATTGATTTCTTCTTCTTTGGTTGTCCATTTAATTACCGTCTCCTCAATATCATCAGCATCAACATTAATATCATAAACATCTTGGTTTTTTTTCTTTTTCTTCAACATTGCAAATAAACTCATCATAGATACCAGGATTAAAATTTTATATTTACGCCAGACGTGTGTTTCGTCTACATAAGACTCATCAGTGACGCTCCAATCAAAAAAGGTTTAAAAGGCCAAATAAAGTACGAAGTTGTTGTCTGTCCTCAAAATATCTTAATAGAAAGTTAAGTAAACCATCTGTTAATCTAAAATTTAATTATCTGAAAAAGTGTTTACAACAACTATTTCTTGTAACCATCCAACTATTGCATTCATTAAATTAAAATTATATATTAAAATATGGAGAGGGTTTGCACACTCACTCTTAGTCACTTGGAATAGGTTATGGCATATTGTAAACAGGGTTCTTAATACTCTGTTTCGTATATGAGGAGATGTATGGCAGTCAGGTGGTATAAGTGGAGTGTCAAAAAAGTCAATGTGTTTGTTAGATTGCCATTCGTGTTTTGTTTGTGACAAAAAGTAATGGAAGTTCCAAATAGTAGGGTCAATTGTTTTGGCAATATCAATGAAATTCAAATTACATAGATCAACACTTTTAAAGTCGTACTTAAATTTTAAATTCAAATCTTGCAATCTTGTAGACAAGTTTTGCAACACGGTAGGATATTCATTATAGGGCCTAGTGTCGTTGAAGTCCTATTTGTTTAATAGGCGAATCTGTCCTCTCTTTGTATTTTAAGTTCTCTATAAAGATATCATGTAGCATGGTGACTAGATTGGCGTCTTTTCTCAGGATAATAGTCCCCTTTTTCTTGTTTACAACAAAGGACTTACTCTTGTACGAGTGAAACTCTATCAGATTGTCAAATACGTCTTCAAGAACAATTTTAAGCCAAGCGGCTGTTCTTTTTAGCACCGTGTTAGTGTCGGCTTCGTTGCTTGGGCCGTTTTCGGTGCAAAGACTGAAATATTTATCTTTACAATAATCAAAGGCTTGGGACAGTAAAACAGGTTTATTAGATAACAAATGGTCCAGTACAAAGAGGTAAGTATGTGTAAGGGAAACGTTTTCAAGATTTGTTTGAACAGTACGAAGGTCGTTTTGGAATGTAGAAAAAAGAGAATGAATGTCAATGTGTTGGTTATTAATCGAATTGAGGGATTGCTTATTGGCCAGCTTTAGTAGACTATTGTTGCATGATTTACATATGTAGCTTTCTTTGGATAATGAAAGGTAATCATCTTTTTGATTGGCAATGAAATAATTGATAATTATGTCAAAGTCTGGAATTTAACGAAGATCGCGTTGGCGGGTTATTTTCTCGGATCAATGTGGCATACTACAGGCTATTGACACGAAATTTCTCGTGTCTCGCCATCTCTTGTAATGGGATTCGCAAAGCAAAACTTTGGTGAGATTATTTGGCGATTCAATGATGTGTTCTGCCATAACGTCCAAAAACTTTGACATATCATTAATTGTAAGATTATGTTGTCCGACGCTATCACATAGCTGACAAAGGTCTGTTTTTTGCCTCTTACATGGTGGCTTTCCTAAAAATAACTTCTCCATTTTAATATTGCATGCATTGCACATACAATCATCCGACCGTATGTTAAACATATTGTTCAACCATTGAAGATAATCTTGTGGTTTGCATGTGTTATGGTACCACCGCCCAGAATTGGTTGAGCCACAATTCACGCACTGTGTGCATTTGTGTTTAAATTTTACTTTATCCATACTTTGGGGTTAATATGTATTAAAAGATTTTTGTCGATGACTTCATGAAACACAACTGAATTTTATTTTATATTATCATAAAAATAACCATAGCAAATCACTAATTATGGGGCACTATTGTACGCTCAAAATATGACAAAAAAAGTCAGATGCAAAATACACAAAGTTGAGCATGGGAGCACGCCCCTCTTATGCAAGTAAATACCCCCAAAAAAGAAAAAAATCAACTGTCTCCCAAAAAAGTCAATATTAATAAAATCAAAAATCTGACCACATGCACACCATCAATATACGTACAAATAGACGCCAAAGTGAGAAAACAATATTCCCCAAATTATCAAAAAAGATCTCGTATATCGAGTCCTAATGTACAGAACTAATATTAATGTTAAGAACTATATAATACTATAGGTAGTCCTAACGTTAATGAATCAAATTTTAATGATTAAATGTGTGAAGTACTGGTGAGGTTGTGAGCATGTATGATAAAAAGAGAAATTATAGAGTAACTTGCGTATGCGGTAAGAACTGATATAAGTAAATCATTATGTGAAATACTTCACAATTCTTGAATCTGTTTGAGTTGTGAAGAACTAACACACAACCAACAATATATCGGTTACTTAGTAAAAAAACAGAATACAAGCGTGTCCTTTACTAGGAAGTATATTATAATTGAGTCTAATGTAAAATTGTTAACATAGCCAAGATATAGTATGCACGACTCTTAAAGCCTTACAAATTTTCGACTGTGGGTAAATATTTAAAAAAAAAGAAAAATATTGAAATATTAAATTTTATGAATAATATCTGCGATCAAAGATAAAAATATCACATCATGTTGGCGGACAATTGAAAGATTTTTCAGGATCGACAATTAATATAAGACAAAAGAAAACAAGTGCAATTCAAATTTAAGGCTCTAACATATCTAAAAAAAAATTTAACAAGATCACACCATGAAGGCGGATAACTGTCGACTTTCAAAATGTTGTACGATCAAACAATAGACACCAAAGAACAAATGCAATCCACAAATAAGACGTAAAGAGTCAAAAGTAATAACACGATCCCACCATGTTGGTGAGCAACTATAGAGTCGTCAATATTGTACGATCGAACACAAACATAACCAAAACATGACACCAAAGAAATAATACGAAAACTAAATGACAAAAATTAACAAGATCAATGTTAGATGTATCAACCTTTTCTTCCGAAAATACAATTGATTAACAAAAACAAGAGGATTACAACGATATAAATATATGCTACCCAAGAATTAAACTTGACAAAGTTCACTTCAACTGATCCGGGTTACCGTATAACATAGGTCAAACTTTTTAAATAATTTTAAAAATACTTATAGGTTTCATAACGGGTGAGAATTAGATATCGATTGATATCAACTCGAGTTATTCAATTTCAATAATAATAAACGAGCCTATGGCGAGTTGATTATTATTGAAATTAAATAACGAGAGTTGATATCAAGCGATATATAATTCTCACAAGTTGTTAAACCTATTACTCTTATGGCAAACAGTTGTATGTGCGTGGCCTATTTGTTGCGAGTTGTGTTGCTACGGCCGTTTTTCTGTGCAACGCGTACTGATCTGTATACTTTTTGAACTAATATGGTTTTATTTTATTCGCTCAAGGCTGATTTTATATATTTAAAAATGCGAGAGCATGGCAGTTTACAGAATATAGAATGAAAGAAAAATGCGGTTGAACAGTAAAAAACTTTAATGATTGTGTCATACAAGACTTCAGAAAATACACACATTTGATATCACAACATAAGTCCTTTCAAGTAAGTATTTTTTGCGCGGAATAACGAGCACAACGATATTTTACAACAACTTTAACAAGCATGGTCCATGGCGGACACTGTCATTACGCTTCGGCATCATTGTGATTGTCTAGTCTTGATTGTTTTGCCTCTGATGGAGAATAGACATTAATAGTGAAGTTCCCACCGTATACATTTCCACCAAATATGGAACTAATGTTGGATGTGCTGTTTGTTGTAGCGGAGCCAAGACGGTAACTCATATCGGTGCTTGACTGCGAGAGCGGGAGAGCCTGTGCTTCAGACTGTTGAAACTGTACTTCACAATTTGGTGGTCTGTTTTCACTCTCGACGGGAGCAGCCCTTTTGACTGGTGTTTGTTTTGTTGAGCAACCCAGAAATTTGTTGATGTTGCTCATTGTTTATTTTACGATATTCGTTGATGGAGGCTATGTTCTTGTGTCCAGATATCTGTAAAAGAAATTTTAGCTGTCATATAGTACGGGTAAGTATAAAAACATTTAATGAATACATTTTGTTACCGCCGTTTATCTCTTCCATTATTAAGTATGCCCCCCCCCCCCCCCCTTTTCTCAAATTTTTGTTTTGTTTATTGTAACATTTTTACACGTTTTGTCAATATTTTTTTGATTGAATGGAATATTTTGTTCGAGTATTTGAAGCAGGAATCCGATTTCAGTCCGTTATCGATAAAGCCACCACTTTATTGTTTCTTTTTAAAATAATTTTGTTTCATGAAACACAATCTTTACTTGAAGGTTTTAGTTGAAAACTACAAACTGTACTTTACTATAGGCTTGTTTATAATATGATATTGAAATTAAATAACTTGTATTGATATAAAGTGATATCTAGTGAGATTCTAACTCGTTATGAAACTCATAATTTTCTATGAAAGCAATTGCTATCTTGTTTTACCATTTTAAGATATAAATACAATACTTTACTTGTTATGGTGAAAGAAATTGTGATTATAATTTTGCTTATCAACACTTGTTGTTTCATTAAAATATTATAATAAACTTGCCATATGCTCGTTTATTATTATATTTAAATGAAATAACTTGTTTTGATACTTATAGGTTTCATAACTTGTGAGAATTGGATATCACTTGATATCAACTGAAGTTATTTTATTTCAATAATAATAAACAAGCCTATGGCTTATAAATTTCTTGCCAAGACTTGGTTTTGTTATGGTGAAAGAACTTGTGAATATTGAATTTTACTTATTACCAACACTCGTTATCTAATTTCAATAGTAATAATAAACTCTCCACAGGCTCGTTTATTATTATATTGAAATTAAATAACTCGTGTTGATACTAACCAATATCCTGATATCCTTTTCTGACTCATAATTAGATTTTTGGTTGATAAACTCGTCACAAACTCCTTAACTGTTATTTTGTCAGTTAAAAATATAAGATTTGATGACAGCATATAGGTGAAAATACACTCAGATAGCTCAGTGGTAGAGCACTCAAGTTATTGTGAGGTCCCAGGTTCAAATCATGGTCTGAATTTAACTAACTTGATTTCATACATCCAGAGAACTTATGATGTAAGACTCTACATCCTGGTCTGAATTTAACTAACTTGATTTGATAAATCCAGAGATGTACTTATGATGTAAGAATCTTCAGTATCTCAAAATGTATTTTTCATAAAGTTAAAAAGATTGATATAATTGATGGGGAAAAAAATTATGTTTTATTATATTTTATTATATTCTGTGTATTTTCCTGGATACTCAGAAAGTAATTCACAGGGATACTTTATTGAAGCTTGGACAATGACGTAAAAATTTAACAAGCAATTTGAAGAATAAAGAATATTTATTTGTTGTTAAAAAAAAAGAATCTACAATGCATAATAACCAACTTCTGATTATAACTAAGATTTGGAAAATTCATCAACTAACATAATCTCATCTCATTGGTTATTTCAGTTGTCAGTTGATTTTTTAAATTGTGTTTTGCTTAATATCAACACTCGTTATTTAATTTAAATAGTAATAATAAACTCGCCACAGGCTCGTTTATTATTATATTGAAATTAAATAACTCGTGTTGATATTAAATGATGTCCTATTCTAACTCACTATTACATTTTTATATGATAAACCTGCCATAGACTCGATTATTGTTATATTTGAATTAAATATTCCTGTTGATATCAATATGATATCAAATCGTAAATTTTAATGAAGTTATTAAATGACTTTAAAAACATGATTATAAGGGATATTCAACTTTCTCTTAATAAGAAATCTTATCTCTAGGTTACCTTGAATCGGTCATTTGATCAAGAAGAAAACTTGAACCAACCACAGCTTTATAAAAAAATATCAACATTTTTCATTCAATTTAACCACTTTTTGGATATTCATTCGGATGTTACTTTATTGATAATTTTTCATATTTTACTGTAAATTTGTCAATTTTTTGATAATGTTTTTGATGTTAACTGAAATCGGTCATTTGATCAAGAAGAAAACGTGAACCAATCACTGCTTTATCACAAAATATCAACATTTTTCATTCAATGTAACCAAATTTTGGATATTCATTCGGATGTTACCTTATTGATATTTTTTTCATATTTTACTGTCAATTTTTTGATAATTTTTTTGATGTTACCTTAAATCTGTCATTTGTTCAAAAAGAAAATTTGAACCAACCACAGCTTTATCTAGAGATTTCAACATTTTTTATTACCTTAAATCTGTCATTTGTTCAAAAAGAAAATTTGAACCAACCACAGCTTTATCAAAAATTTCAAGAATTTTTATTCAATGTAACCAAATTTGGGATATTCATTCGGATGTTACCTTATTGATATTTTTTTCATATTTCACTGTAAATTTGTCAATTTTTTGATAATTTTTTTATGTTACCTTGAATCGGTCATTTGATCCAGAACAAAACTTGAACCAACCACAGCTTAACAAAAAATATCAACATTTTTCATTCAATTTAACCACTTTTTGGATATTCGTTCGGATGTTACCTTATTGATATTTTTTTCATATTTTACTGTAAATTTGGCAATTTTTTATAGATTTTTTTATGTTACCTTAAATCTGTCATTTGTTCAAGAAGAAAATTTGAACCAACCACAGCTTTATCAAAATCTTTTCAAGATTTTTTATTCAATTTAACCACTTTTTGGATATTAATTCGGATCTTACCTTATTGATATTTGTTTCATATTTTACTGTAAATTTGTCAATTTTTTTAAATATTTTTTGATGTTACCTTAAATCGGTCATTTGATCAAGAAGAAAACTTGAACCAACCACAGCTTTATCAAAATCTTTCAAGATTTTTTATTCAATTTAACCACTTTTTGGATATTCATTCGGATGTTACCTTATTGATATTTTTTTCAAATTTTACTTTAAATTTGTAAATTTTTTGATAATTTTTTTGATGTTACCTTAAATCGGTCATTTGATCAAGAAGAAAACTTGAACCAACCACAGCTTTATCAAAAATATCAACATTTTTCATTCAATGTAACCACTTTTTGGATATTAATTCGGATCTTACCTTATTGATATTTCTTTCATATTTTACTGTAAATTTGTCAATTTTTTTAAATATTTTTTGATGTTACCTTAAATCGGTCATTTGATCAAGAAGAAAACTTGAACCAACCACAGCTTTATCAAAATCTTTCAAGATTTTTTATTCAATTTAACCACTTTTTGGATATTCATTCGGATGTTAACTTATTGATATTTTTTTCAAATTTTACTGAAATTTTACTGTAACTTTGTCAATTTTTTGATAATTTTTTTGATGTTACCTTAATTCGGTCATCAAGAAGAAAACATGAACCAACCACAGCTTTATAAAAAATATCAACATTTTTCATTCAATGTAACCACTTTTTGGATATTAATTCGGATCTTACCTTATTGATATTTTTTTCATATTTTACTGTAAATTTGTAAATTTTTTTTAAATATTTTTAGATGTTACCTTAAATCGGTCATTTGATCTAGAAGAAAACTTGAACCAACCACAGCTTTATAAAAAAATATCAAGATATTTCATTCAATTTAACCACTTTTTAGATATTTGTTCGGATGTTGCCTTATTGATATTTTTTTCATATTTTACTGTAAATTTGTCAATTTTTTGATAATTTTTTTGATGTTACCTCAAATCGGTCATTTGATCTAGAAGAAAACTTGAACTAACCACAGCTTTATCAAAAAATTTCAAGATTTTTTCTTCAATTTAACCACATTTTGGATGATCATTCGGATGTTACCTTATTGATATTTTTTTCATATTTTACTATAAATTTATCAATTTTTTGATAATTTTTTTGATGTTACCTTAAATCGGTCATTTGATCAAGAAGAAAACATAAACCAACCACAGCTTTATCAAAAATATCAACATTTTTCATTCAATGTAACCAATTTTTGGATATTAATTCGGATGTTAGTTACCTTGTTGATATTTTTTTTCATATTTTACTGTAAATTTGTCAATTTTTGGATTATTTTTTGATGTGACCTTAAATCGGTCATTCATCTAGAAGAAAACTTGAACCAACCACAGCTTTATAAAAGAATATCAACATTTTTCATTCAATTTAACCACTTTTTAAATATTCGTTCGGATGTTACCTTATTGATATTGTTTTTCATATTTTACTGTAAATTTGTCATTTTTTTTGATAATTTTTTTGATGTTACCTTAAATGGGTAATTTGATCAAGAATAAAACATTAACCAACCACAGCTTTATCAAAAATATCAACATTTTTCATTCAATGTAACCACTTTTTTTATATTAATTCGGATGTTACCTTACTGATATTATTTTTATATTTAACTGTAAATTTGTCAATTTTTTTGATTATTTATTTATGTAATCTTAAATCGGTCATTTGATCTAGAAGAAAACTTGAACCAACCACAGCTTTATCGAAAAATATCAACATTTTTCATTCAAAGTAACCAAATTTTGGATATTCATTCGGATGTTACCTTATTGATTTTTTTTTCATATTTTACTGTAAATTTGTCAATTTTTTGATCTTACCTTAAATCTGTGATTTGTTTAAAAAAAAAATTTGAACCAACCACAGCTTTATCAAAAGATTTCAACATTTTGTATTACCTTAAATCTGTCATTTGTTTAAAAAGAAAATTTGAACCAACCACAGCTTTATCAAAACATTTCAAGATTTTTTATTCAATGTATTCAAATTTTTGATATTCATTCGGATGTTACCTTATTGATATTTTTTTCATATTTTACTGTAAATTTGTCAATTTTTTTGATAATTTTTTTTAAGTTACCTTGAATCGGTCATTTGATCAAGAACAAAACTTGAACCAACCACAGCTTAACAAAAAATATCAACATTTTTCATTCAATTTCACCACTTTTTGGATATTCGTTCGGATGTTACCTTATTGATTTTTTTTTTCATATTTTACCGTAAATTTGATAATTTTTTTATAGATTTTTTTATTTTACCTTAAATCTGTCATTTGTTCAAGAAGAAAATTTGAACCCACCACAGCTTGATCAAAACATTTCAAAAATTTTTATTCAATTTAACCACTTTTTGGATATTCATTCGGATGTAATTATTGATATTGTTTTCAAATTTTACTGTAAATTTGTCAATTTTTTGATATTTTTTTTGATGTTACCTTAAATCGGTCATTTGATCAAGAAGAAAACTTGAACCAACCACAGCTTTATCAAAATCTTTCAAGATTTTTTATTCAATGTAACCACTTTTTGGATATTAATTCGGATCTTACCTTATTGATATTTTTTTCATATTTTACTGTAAATTTGTCAATTTTTTTAAATATTTTGTGATGTTACCTTAAATCGGTCATTTGATCTAGAAGAAAACTTGAACCAACCACAGCTTTATAAAAAAATATCAACATTTTACATTCAATTTAACCACTTTTTGGATGATCATTCGGATGTTACCTTATTGATATTCTTTTCATATTTTACTTTGTCAATTTTTTGATAATTTTTTTGATGTTACCTTAAATCGGTCAATTGATCAAGAAGAAAACTTGAACCAACCACAGCTTTATCAAAATCTTTCAAGATTTTTTATTCAATGTAACCACTTTTTGGATATTAATTCGGATCTTAACTTATTGATATTTTTTTCATATTTTACTGTAAATTTGTCAATTTTTTTAAATATTTTTTTATGTTACCTTAAATCGGTCTGTTGATCTAGAAGAAAACTTGAACCAACCACAGCTTTATCAAAAAATATCAACATTTTACATTCAATTTAACCACTTTTTGGATGATCATTCGGATGTTACCTTATTGATATTCTTTTCATATTTTACTGTAAATTTGTCAATTTTTTGATAACTTTTTTTTATGTTACCTTAAATCGGTCAATTGATCAAGAAGAAAACTTGATCCAACGACAGCTTGATCAAAATCTTTCAAGATTTTTTATTCAATGTAACCACTTTTTGGATATTAATTCGGATCTTACCTTATTGATATTTTTTTCATATTTTACTGTAAAGGAGTAGGTCCTGTAAGGACCGATTTTGGCCTCAAATTTCAGGTTCATCTGACGAAAGATTTTGACCACTTTTTAAACACTTAAGTGACTATTTTATTTGAATTAATTAGTTTATGTGAAAGATTTTAACAGATTTAGTCATTAAAAACGATCCGATTCAAGCTCAAATATGAAAAATCTACCTAATATGCCGAAAAATGTCACTTTTCAGATGGTTTTTGGTAAAAATGAAAGTGGCCGCATCCGTGTCAACCTTTATATATGTTATGTATTATCATAAAATACAACTTACATTTCAATATTAAGGATGAACACGAATGCGGCCACTTTCGTTTTACACGAAAACCGTCTAAAATTTAACTAAAATGCTAGAATTATGAGGATTTCAGTAATTTAGCATGACTTAATGGTGCTAGTACCGGATATATGTGCATTGTATTGTCAAAAACAGCCCATATTTATGTAGCAGAAGCATTCTACTGTCCAAAAAATAACTAAAGGTTTACATTTTAACAATTTCGTAAAACTGCTATATTTTAGGGCCAAAAAGGGTTCTTACTGAACCTACTACTTTGTCAATTTTTTTAAATATTTTTTGATGTTACCTTAAATCGGTCATTTGATCTAGAAGAAAACTTGAACCAACCACAGCTTTATCAAACAATATCAACATTTTACATTCAATTTAACCACTTTTTGGATATTTGTTCGGATGTTGCCTTATTGATATTTTTTTCATATTTTACTGTAAATTTGTCAATTTTTTGATACTTTTTTTGATGTCGCCATAAATCGGTCATTTGATCTAGAAGAAAACTTGAACTAATTACAGCTTTATCAAAACATTTCAAGATTTTTTCTTCAATTTAACCACATTTTGGATGATCATTCGGATGTTACCTTATTGATATTTTACTGTAAATGTTTCAATTTTTTGATAATTGTTTTGATGTTACCTTAAATCGGTCATTTGATCAAGAAGAAAACATGAACCAACCACAGCTTTATCAAAAA
This sequence comes from Mytilus edulis, assembly GCF_963676685.1. Lineage (NCBI taxonomy): Eukaryota > Metazoa > Mollusca > Bivalvia > Mytilida > Mytilidae > Mytilus > Mytilus edulis. Next base: position 34,775,746 of record NC_092354.1, read on the forward strand.
TATCAACATTTTTCATTCAATGTTACCAATTTTTGGATATTAATTCGGATGTTACCTAATTGATATTTTTTTCATATTTTACTGTAAATTTGTCCATTTTTTTTATTATTTTTTGATGTGACCTTAAATCGGCCATTTTATCTAGAAGAAAACTTGAACCAATCACAGCTTTATTATCAAAAAATATCAACATTTTTCATTCAATTTAACCACTTTTTGGATATTCATTCGGAAGTTACCTTATTGATACTTTTTTTCATATTTTACTGTAAATTTGTCAATTTTTTTTGATAATTTTTTACATGTTACCTTAAATGGATAATTTGATCAAGAAGAAAACATGAACCAACCACAGCTTTACTAAAAATATCAACATTTTTCATTCAATGTAACCACTTTTTGGATATTAATTCGGATGTTACCTTACTTATATTTTTTTCATATTTTACTGTAAATTTGTCAATTTTTTATAATATTTTTTATCTTACCTTAAATCTGTCATTTTATCAAGAAGAAAACATGAACCATGCACAGCTTTATCAAAACATTTCAAGATTTTTTATTTAATTGAACCACTTTTTTGATATTAATTCGGATGTTACCCTATTGATTTTTTGATAACTTTTTTTTATGTTACCTTAAATCGGTCTTTTGATCTAGAAGAAAACTTGAACCAACCACAGCTTTATCAAAATATTTCAAGATTTTTTCTTCAATTTAACCACTTTTTGGATATTCATTCGGATGTTACCTTATTGATATTATTTTCATATTTTACTGTAAATTTGTCTATTTTTTGATAATTTTTTTGATCTTACCTTAAATTGGTCAGTTGATCAAGAAGAAAACATGAACCAACCACAGCTTAATAAAAAGATATTAACATTTTTCATTCAATGTAACAACTTTTTGGATATTTATTCGGATGTTACCTTATTGATATTTTTTTTATATTTTACTGTAAATTTGTCAATTTTTTTTGAAAATTTTTTTTGTAAGAGTACAGCCTGTGACATTCTCTTAATTATGTCCACCCTCTTGCATGGTCAACATCCAATGGTGGCCATTTATTGGGGTATTCAATCTTGAGATTTTGGCCATTTATTTGGGTCATAAAACATAGGCTGATGTTTTATCTAATAATGTTACCTGTTGTAATCAATCAGGGTTGAAGTTTTCAACTTGTATGTTTCTTTAAAATTTACCTGTACAGGTAACTAAGCTTTCTTTTCAAAATTGACAATTCACCTTTTTTTGAAAATGTCAATTAATATTATTTCTGATTTTTCTGTCTTTTGAATTTATTCAAATTTATTTTTTTATTTTTTTATTTGTTTTACTTCATTTTTGTATTATTTTGTTTCTTATTCTTTTAATGTCTTCTTAGTAAGAATCTTGAGAAGCAAAAAAACAAAAATACCAAAGATAAAGTTATTGACTAGCATTTGAAAGACAACAGACTTTAATTAAATTTTAATGATGTTCATTGTATTTAATTGTTTATTTGCAATATTTAATGAATGATCATTAATAATAACTAATAATCAAGCAAATGATATTTTTTAAGAAACCATGAAGGAAGTAATTTTCAGCAAGCCTGTTTCTTAACAAAATAAAATGATCAGACAATATCAATCCTCTTATAATAAATTTTTATAACATCTATTATCATTCAGAAAAACTACAAATATGATTATATGGTTTTAATAGGAAAAAACTATTTTTGTCTATTTTTTTTATAAATTTGAAATCAGGGGTTTAAATAATGGACATGTTGAAGAGACTTATTTTCCAAAAAAATGTTTAAAGAAAAAAACTGTCTTGCTTCGCCTTTTTGAAACAAATCTGAACTTATTAAATATGACATCTTCAGTTTGGCTAATATCTGTCAGTTAAAAGCCAAAATTTGACAAAATACACTATAGATAGCTACACTTTTATGGTCTATTAATTAAATCATTTTTTTCTGTGTACATTTATATTGTTGGAAGTGCTGGACTGGTATGATACATATTTTTGGTATACATTTGCAAATGTTTCCCTAAACCCAGGCCTTTTAGATAAAGTTAACAATTTCAGGGACTTGAATGAATTAAAACTTTAAAACCCTCGATGAAAAATAAATTTAAAGAAAATATAAGAACATTTTTGAAAATAGATTTAAGAATAAAATGTGTCACATAGAGAGTTTGTGGTCATAATTTAGAAATAGAAAATAGTGGACAGTTTAAAATTCCTAAAAAGATAGAATATGTAAACTGTGTCACTTGCTGGACAATGAAGACCACTCCTTCCTTAATTGTAAAATTAACAAAACAACTTGAGATAATCTATTTAAAAATTATTCACCTTCTCATAATAATGTCTCTTACCCAAGAACAAAAAAAAAAGAAATGCTAAACCTTTATTACATGAATATGTTAAAAATATTGCCTTCCTTATAAAATAGTCATTATTAGAACTGAGGGCAGAAACCTAAACAAAATCCATGTGTTTTAATTTCTTATAGAATTGTTAATTCTTTGCATTATAATTGTTTTTTTGTTTGTTTGTTTTTTTGTCATAACTAAATACCATATGTTTATGACAATACAAATATTATCAAATTTTGTTGAATTAATGAATATTTTGAATATATTTATTCAATAGAGAAATAAGGAATTGCCTAAAATTTATTTAGATTAGAATAAGATCTAAAGACAATCTTTAACATTTGTAAAACAGTATTGAATGCAGATAAGTCTATCTACTATGATTTAAGTATAAATCATTTTGATTTAAGAAAATTAATTTGAGAAACAACTTTTCAATAGAAAAAGGCAGGCAATGGGAAAGTTTGCATTATATTAGAAGATGATATTCATTTATTCTTCACTTACCATAAAATGCACGTAAAAAATAACTTAAATTGATTAAAAAGGTATAATGTCAAAACAAATAGTCATGAGTTTAATTAAAAAACAATATCAGGTCTTTATTCAACTAGTTACATTATTTCATTTTATTTTTGAATTTTCTTGTCATAATCACAGTAATTAAATTTCACAAACACATACATGTATATTTTACCTGAGACACATGACCTGTAAGTTATATAATTTTACCACTTCAATGCAGTCAAGATTTCACTTTATCCTTGACTAGTTTTTGATTTATACTTTTTGTATTAATTAGGCGACAGGGGGTATAGAGATGGACATATAGGGCCACCATGGTGGACATAATTTTTATGGCCAACATGAATAAGATAATGTCACAGGTAGTACTGTACCTTAAATCTGTCATTTGATTCAGAAGAAAACATGAACCAAACACAGCTTTATCAAAACATTTCAAGATTTTTTATTCAATTGAACCACTTTTTTTAATATTAATTCGGATGTTACCCTATTGATATTTTTTTCATATTTTACTGTAAATTTGTCAACTTTTTTGATATTTTTCTTTATGTTACCTTAAATCGGTCATTTGATATAGAAGAAAACTTGAACCAACAACAGCTTTATCAAAAAATATGAACATTTGTTATTCAATTTAACCACTTTTTGGATATTCGTTGGGATGTTACCTTTTTGATATTTTTTCATATTTTGACTGTAAATTTGTCAATTTTGTTGATAATTTTTTTTGTTACCTTAAATCTGTTATTTGATGAAGAAGAAAACTTGAACCAACCACAGCTTTACCAAAACATTTCAAGATTTTTGAATCAATTTAACCCCTTTTTGGATATTTATTCGGATGTTACCTTATTGATATTTTTTCCATATTTTACTGTAAATTTGTCAATTCGCTGATAATGTTTTTGATTTTACCTTAAATCTGTCATTTGATCAAGAAGAAAACATGAACCAACCACAGCTTTCTAAAAAAAATTCAACATTTTTCATTCAATGTAACAACTTTTTGGATATTTATTCGGATGTTACCTTATTGATATTTTTTTCATATTTTACTGTAAATTTGTCAATTTTTTTGATAATTTTTTTTGTCACCTTAAATCTGTCATTTGATGAAGAAGAAAACATCAACTAAACACAGCTTTATCAAAACATTTCAAGATTTTTAATTCAATTGAACCACTATTTTTATATTAATTCGGATGTTACCCTATTTATATTTTTTTCATATTTTACTGTAAATTTGTCAATTTTTTTGATATTTTTTTTTTATGTTACCTTAAATCGGTCATTTGATCTAGAAAAAAACTTGAACCAACAACAGCTTTATCAAAAAATATCAACATTTTTCATTCAATTTAACCACTTTTTTGATATTCCTTCGGATGTTACCTTATTGATATTTTTTTCATATTTTACTGTAAATTTGTCAATTTTTTTGATAATTTTTTTGATGTTACCTTAAATTGGTCAGTTGATCAAAAAGAAAACATGAACCAACCACAGCTTAATCAAAACATTTCAAAAGTTTTTATTCCATGTAACAACTTTTGGGATATTTATTCGGATGTTACCTTATTGATATTTTTATCATATTTTACTGTAAATTTGTCAATTTTTTTGATCATTTTTTTGTTGTTACCTTAAATCGGTCATTTGATCTAGAAAAAAACTTGAACCAAGCACAGCTTTATCAAAAATATCATCATTTTTCATTCAATTTAACCACTTTTTGGATATTCGTTCGGATGTTACCTTATTGATATTTTTTCTTCATATTTTACTGTAAATTTGTCAATTTTTTGATAATATTTTTGATCTTACCTTAAATCTGTCGCTTTATCAAGAAGAAAACATGAACCAAGCACAGCTTTATCAAAACATTTCAAGATTTTTTATTCAATTGAACCACTTTTTTGATATTAATTCGGATGTTACCCAATTAATATTATTTTCATATTTTACTGTAAATTTGTCAATTTTTTGATAACTTTTTTGATGTTACCTTCAATTGGTCTTTTGATCAAGAAGAAAACTTAAATCAACCACAGCTTTATCAAAATATTTCAAAATATTTTCTTCAATTTAACCACTTTTTGGATATTCATTCGGATGTTACCTTATTGATATTTTTTTCATATTTTACTGTAAATTTGTCTATTTTTTTATTTTTTTTTTATGTTACCTTAAATTGGTCATTTGATCAAGAAGAAAACATGAACCAACCACAGCTTTATAAAAAAATATCAACATTTTTCATTCAATGTAACAACTTTTTTGATATTTATTCGGATGTTACCTTATTGATATTTTTTTCATATTTTACTATAAATTTGTCAATTTTTTTGATATTTTTTTTGTTGTTACCTTAAATCGGTCATTTGATCTAGAAGAAAACTTGAACCAACCACAGCTTTATAAAAAAATATCAATATTTTTCATTCAATTTAACCACTTTTTGGATATTCGTTCGGATGTTACCTTATTGATATTTTTTTCATATTTTACTGTAAATTTGTCAATTTGCTGATAATGTTTTTGATCTTACCTTAAATCTGTCATTTGATCAAGAAGAAAACATGAACCAACCACAGCTTTATAAAAAAAATTCAACATTTTTCATTCAATGTAAGAACTTTTTGGATATTTATTCGGATGTTACCCTATTGATATTTTTTTCATATTTTACTGTAAATTTGTCAATTTGCTGATAATGTTTTTGATCTTACCTTAAATCTGTCATTTGATCAAGAAGAAAACATGAACCAACCACAGCTTTCTAAAAAAAATTCAACATTTTTCATTCAATGTAACAACTTTTTGGATATTTATTCGGATGTTACCTTATTGATATTTTTTCTTCATATTTTACTGTAAATTTGTCAATTTTTTGATAATATTTTTGATCTTACCTTAAATCTGTCGTTTTATCAAGAAGAAAACATGAACCAAGCACAGCTTTATCAAAACATTTCAAGATTTTTTATTCAATTGAACCACTTTTTTGATATTAATTCGGATGTTACCCAATTAATATTATTTTCATATTTTACTGTAAATTTGTCAATTTTTTGATAACTTTTTTGATGTTACCTTCAATTGGTCTTTTGATCAAGAAGAAAACTTAAATCAACCACAGCTTTATCAAAATATTTCAAAATATTTTCTTCAATTTAACCACTTTTTGGATATTCATTCGGATGTTACCTTATTGATATTTTTTTCATATTTTACTGTAAATTTGTCTATTTTTTTATTTTTTTTTTATGTTACCTTAAATTGGTCATTTGATCAAGAAGAAAACATGAACCAACCACAGCTTTATAAAAAAATATCAACATTTTTCATTCAATGTAACAACTTTTTTGATATTTATTCGGATGTTACCTTATTGATATTTTTTTCATATTTTACTATAAATTTGTCAATTTTTTTGATATTTTTTTTGTTGTTACCTTAAATCGGTCATTTGATCTAGAAGAAAACTTGAACCAACCACAGCTTTATAAAAAAATATCAATATTTTTCATTCAATTTAACCACTTTTTGGATATTCGTTCGGATGTTACCTTATTGATATTTTTTTTCATATTTTACTGTAAATTTGTCAATTTGCTGATAATGTTTTTGATCTTACCTTAAATCTGTCATTTGATCAAGAAGAAAACATGAACCAACCACAGCTTTATAAAAAAAATTCAACATTTTTCATTCAATGTAAGAACTTTTTGGATATTTATTCGGATGTTACCCTATTGATATTTTTTTCATATTTTACTGTAAATTTGTCAATTTTTTTGATAATTTTTTTTGTTACCTTAAATCTGTCATTTGATGAAGAAGAAAACATGAACTAAACACAGCTTTATCAAAACATTTCAAGATTTTTAATTCAATTGAACCACTATTTTTATATTAATGCGGATGTTACCCTATTGATATTTTTTTCATATTTTACTGTAAATTTGTCAATTTTTTTGATATTTTTTCTATATGTTACCTTAAATCGGTCATTTGATCTAGAAAAAAACTTGAACCAACAACAGCTTTATCAAAAAATATCAACATTTTTTTATTCAATTTAACCACTTTTTTGATATTCGTTCGGATGTTACCTTATTGATATTTTTTTTTCATATTTTACTGTAAATTTGTCAATTTTTTTGATAATTTTTTTGATGTTACCTTTAATTGGACAGTTGATCAAAAAGAAAACATGAACCAACCACAGCTTTATCAAAACATTTCAAAAGTTTTTATTCCATGTAACAACTTTTGGGATATTTATTCGGATGTTACCTTATTGATATTTTTATCATATTTTACTGTAAATTTGTCAATTTTTTTGATCATTTTTTTGTTGTTACCTTAAATCGGTCATTTGATCTAGAAAAAAACTTGAACCAAGCACAGCTTTATCAAAAATATCATCATTTTTCATTCAATTTAACCACTTTTTTGGATATTCGTTCGGATGTTACCTTATTGATATTTTTTCTTCATATTTTACTGTAAATTTGTCAATTTTTTGATAATATTTTTGATCTTACCTTAAATCTGTCGTTTTATCAAGAAGAAAACATGAACCAAGCACAGCTTTATCAAAACATTTCAAGATTTTTTATTCAATTGAACCACTTTTTTGATATTAATTCGGATGTTACCCAATTAATATTATTTTCATATTTTACTGTAAATTTGTCAATTTTTTGATAACTTTTTTGATGTTACCTTCAATTGGTCTTTTGATCAAGAAGAAAACTTAAATCAACCACAGCTTTATCAAAATATTTCAAAATATTTTCTTCAATTTAACCACTTTTTGGATATTCATTCGGATGTTACCTTATTGATATTTTTTTCATATTTTACTGTAAATTTGTCTATTTTTTTATTTATTTTTTTTATGTTACCTTAAATTGGTCATTTGATCAAGAAGAAAACATGAACCAACCACAGCTTTATAAAAAAATATCAACATTTTTCATTCAATGTAACAACTTTTTTGATATTTATTCGGATGTTACCTTATTGATATTTTTTTCATATTTTACTATAAATTTGTCAATTTTTTTGATATTTTTTTTGTTGTTACCTTAAATCGGTCATTTGATCTAGAAGAAAACTTGAACCAACCACAGCTTTATAAAAAAATATCAATATTTTTCATTCAATTTAACCACTTTTTGGATATTCGTTCGGATGTTACCTTATTGATATTTTTTTCATATTTTACTGTAAATTTGTCAATTTGCTGATAATGTTTTTGATCTTACCTTAAATCTGTCATTTGATCAAGAAGAAAACATGAACCAACCACAGCTTTATAAAAAAAATTCAACATTTTTCATTCAATGTAAGAACTTTTTGGATATTTATTCGGATGTTACCCTATTGATATTTTTTTCATATTTTACTGTAAATTTGTCAATTTTTTTGATAAGTTTTTTTGTTACCTTAAATCTGTCATTTGATGAAGAAGAAAACATGAACTAAACACAGCTTTATCAAAACATTTCAAGATTTTTAATTCAATTGAACCACTATTTTTATATTAATGCGGATGTTACCCTATTGATATTTTTTTCATATTTTACTGTAAATTTGTCAATTTTTTTGATATTTTTTCTTTATGTTACCTTAAATCGGTCATTTGATCTAGAAAAAAACTTGAACCAACAACAGCTTTATCAAAAAATATCAACATTTTTCATTCAATTTAACCACTTTTTTGATATTCGTTCGGATGTTACCTTATTGATATTTTTTTTTCATATTTTACTGTAAATTTGTCAATTTTTTTGATAATTTTTTTGATGTTACCTTTAATTGGACAGTTGATCAAAAAGAAAACATGAACCAACCACAGCTTTATCAAAACATTTCAAAAGTTTTTATTCCATGTAACAACTTTTGGGATATTTATTCGGATGTTACCTTATTGATATTTTTATCATATTTTACTGTAAATTTGTCAATTTTTTTGATCATTTTTTTGTTGTTACCTTAAATCGGTCATTTGATCTAGAAAAAAACTTGAACCAAGCACAGCTTTATCAAAAATATCATCATTTTTCATTCAATTTAACCACTTTTTTGGATATTCGTTCGGATGTTACCTTATTGATATTTTTTCTTCATATTTTACTGTAAATTTGTCAATTTTTTGATAATATTTTTGATCTTACCTTAAATCTGTCGTTTTATCAAGAAGAAAACATGAACCAAGCACAGCTTTATCAAAACATTTCAAGATTTTTTATTCAATTGAACCACTTTTTTGATATTAATTCGGATGTTACCCAATTAATATTATTTTCATATTTTACTGTAAATTTGTCAATTTTTTGATAACTTTTTTGATGTTACCTTCAATTGGTCTTTTGATCAAGAAGAAAACTTAAATCAACCACAGCTTTATCAAAATATTTCAAAATATTTTCTTCAATTTAACCACTTTTTGGATATTCATTCGGATGTTACCTTATTGATATTTTTTTCATATTTTACTGTAAATTTGTCTATTTTTTTATTTTTTTTTTTATGTTACCTTAAATTGGTCATTTGATCAAGAAGAAAACATGAACCAACCACAGCTTTATAAAAAAATATCAACATTTTTCATTCAATGTAACAACTTTTTTGATATTTATTCGGATGTTACCTTATTGATATTTTTTTCATATTTTACTATAAATTTGTCAATTTTTTTTATATTTTTTTTGTTGTTACCTTAAATCGGTCATTTGATCTAGAAGAAAACTTGAACCAACCACAGCTTTATAAAAAAATATCAATATTTTTCATTCAATTTAACCACTTTTTGGATATTCGTTCGGATGTTACCTTATTGATATTTTTTTCATATTTTACTGTAAATTTGTCAATTTGCTGATAATGTTTTTGATCTTACCTTAAATCTGTCATTTGATCAAGAAGAAAACATGAACCAACCACAGCTTTATAAAAAAAATTCAACATTTTTCATTCAATGTAAGAACTTTTTGGATATTTATTCGGATGTTACCCTATTGATATTTTTTTCATATTTTACTGTAAATTTGTCAATTTGCTGATAATGTTTTTGATCTTACCTTAAATCTGTCATTTGATCAAGAAGAAAACATGAACCAACCACAGCTTTCTAAAAAAAATTCAACATTTTTCATTCAATGTAACAACTTTTTGGATATTTATTCGGATGTTACCTTATTGATATTTTTTCTTCATATTTTACTGTAAATTTGTCAATTTTTTGATAATATTTTTGATCTTACCTTAAATCTGTCGTTTTATCAAGAAGAAAACATGAACCAAGCACAGCTTTATCAAAACATTTCAAGATTTTTTATTCAATTGAACCACTTTTTTGATATTAATTCGGATGTTACCCAATTAATATTATTTTCATATTTTACTGTAAATTTGTCAATTTTTTGATAACTTTTTTGATGTTACCTTCAATTGGTCTTTTGATCAAGAAGAAAACTTAAATCAACCACAGCTTTATCAAAATATTTCAAAATATTTTCTTCAATTTAACCACTTTTTGGATATTCATTCGGATGTTACCTTATTGATATTTTTTTCATATTTTACTGTAAATTTGTCTATTTTTTTATTTTTTTTTTATTTTACCTTAAATTGGTCATTTGATCAAGAAGAAAACATGAACCAACCACAGCTTTATAAAAAAATATCAACATTTTTCATTCAATGTAACAAACTTTTTTGATATTTATTCGGATGTTACCTTATTGATATTTTTTTCATATTTTACTATAAATTTGTCAATTTTTTTGATATTTTTTTTGTTGTTACCTTAAATCGGTCATTTGATCTAGAAGAAAACTTGAACCAACCACAGCTTTATAAAAAAATATCAATATTTTTCATTCAATTTAACCACTTTTTGGATATTCGTTCGGATGTTACCTTATTGATATTTTTTTCATATTTTACTGTAAATTTGTCAATTTGCTGATAATGTTTTTGATCTTACCTTACTTCTGTCATTTGATCAAGAAGAAAACATGAACCAACCACAGCTTTATAAAAAAAATTCAACATTTTTCATTCAATGTAAGAACTTTTTGGATATTTATTCGGATGTTACCCTATTGATATTTTTTTCATATTTTACTGTAAATTTGTCAATTTTTTTGATAATTTTTTTGATGTTACCTTTAATTGGACAGTTGATCAAAAAGAAAACATGAACCAACTACAGCTTTATCAAAACATTTCAAAAGTTTGTATTCCATGTAACAACTTTTGGGATATTTATTCGGATGTTACCTTATTGATATTTTTATCATATTTTACTGTAAATTTGTCAATTTTTTTGATCATTTTTTTGTTGTTACCTTAAATCGGTCATTTGATCTAGAAAAAAACTTGAACCAAGCACAGCTTTATCAAAAATATCATCATTTTTCATTCAATTTAACCACTTTTTGGATATTCGTTCGGATGTTACCTTATTGATATTTTTTCTTCATATTTTACTGTAAATTTGTCAATTTTTTGAAAATATTTTTGATCTTACCTTAAATCTGTCATTTTATCAAGAAGAAAACATGAACCAAGCACAGCTTTATCAAAACATTTCAAGATTTTTTATTCAATTGAACCACTTTTTTGATATTAATTCGGATGTTACCCAATTGATATTATTTTCATATTTTACTGTAAATTTGTCAATTTTTTGATAACTTTTTTGATGTTACCTTCAATTGGTCTTTTGATCAAGAAGAAAACTTAAATCAACCACAGCTTTATCAAAATATTTCAAAATATTTTCTTCAATTTAACCACTTTTTGGATATTCATTCGGATGCTACCTTATTAATATTTTTTTCATATTTTACTGTAAAATTGTAAATTTTTTGATAATTTTTTTGATGTTACCTTAAATCGGTCATTTGATCTAGAAGAAAACTTGAACCAACCACAGCTTTATCAAAAAATATCAACATTTTTCTTTCAATTTAACCACTTTTTTGGATATTCGTTTTGATGTTACCTTATTGATTTTTTTTTCATATTTTACTGTAAATTTGTAAATTTTTTATTTTTTTTTTATCTTACCTTAAATTGGTCATTTGATCAAGAAGAAAACATGAACCAAGCACAGCTTCATGAAAACATTTCAAGATTTTTTATTCAATTGAACCACTTTTTTTTTATATTAATTCGGATGTTACCCAATTGATATTTTTTTCATATTTTACTGTAAATTTGTCAATTTTTTGATAACTTTTTTGATGTTACCTTAAATCGGTCTTTTGATCAAGGAGAAAACTTGAATCAACCACAGCTTTATCAAAATATTTCAAGACTTTTTTCTTCAATTTAACAACTTTTTGGATATTTATTCGGATCTTACCTTATTGTTATTTTTTTCATATTTTACTGTAAAATTGTTAATTTTTTGATAATTTTTTTGATGTTACCTTAAATTGGTCATTAGTTCAAGAAGAAAACATGAACCAAGCACAGCTTTATAAAAAAATATCAACATTTTTCATTCAATGTAACAACTTTTTGGATATTTATTCGGATGTTACCTTATTGATATTTTTTTCATATTTTACTGTAAATTTGTCAATTGTTTTGATAATTTTATTGTTGTTACCTTAAATCGGTCATTTGATCTAGAAGAAAACTTGAACCAACCACAGCTTTATAAAAAAATATCAATATTTTTCATTCAATTTAACCACTTTTTGGATATTCGTTCGGATGTTACCTTATTGATATTTTTTTCATATTTTACTGTAAATTTGTAAATTTTTTTATTTTTTTTAGATGTTACCTTCAATTGGTCATTTGATCAAGAAGAAAACAAAACCAACCACAGCTTTATAAAAAAATATTAACATTTGTCATTCAATGTAACAACTTTTGGGATATTTATTCGGATGTTACCTTATTGATATTTTTTTCATATTTTACTGTAAATTTGTCAATTTTTTTGATATTTTTTTTGTTGTCACCTTAAATCGGTCATTTGATCTAGAAGAAAACATGAACCAACCACAGCTTTATCAAAAGATATCAACATTTTTCATTCAATGTAACCACTTTTTGGATATTCGTTCGGATGTAACCTTATTGATATTTTTTTCATATTTTACTGTAAATTTGTCAATTTTTTTGATATTTTTTTTGTTGTCACCTTAAATTGGTCATTTGATCGAGCAGAAAACATGAACCAACCACAGCTTTATTAAAAAATATCAACATTTTTCATTCAATATAACCACTTTTTGGATATTCGTTTGGATGTTACCTTATTGATATTTTTTTCATATTTTACTGTAAATTTGTAAATTTTTTAATTTTTTTTAGATGTTACCTTAAATTGTTCATTTGATCAAGAAGAAAACATGAACCAACCACAGCTTTAAAAAAAAATAACATTTGTCATTCAATGTAACAACTTTTGGGATATTTATTCGGATGTTACCTTATTGATATTTTTTTCATATTTTACTGTAAATTTGTCAATTTTTTTGATATTTTTTTTGTTGTTACCTTAAATCGGTCATTTGATCTAGAAGAAAACTTGAACCAAACACAGCTTTATCAAAACATTTCAAGATTTTTTCTTCAATTTAACCACTTTTTGGATATTCATTCGGATGTTACCTTATTGACACTTTTTTCATATTTTACTGTATAATTGTAAATTTTTTGATAATTTTTTTGATGTTACCTTAAATTGGTCATTTGTTCGAGAAGAAAACATGAACCAAGCACAGCTTTATAAAAAAATATCAACATTTTTCATTCAATGTAACAACTTTTTGGATATTTATTCGGATGTTACCTTATTGATATTTTTTTCATATTTTACTGTAAATTTGTCAATTTTTTGATAATTGTTTTGTTGTTACCTTAAATTGGTCATTTGATCTAGAAGAAAACTTGAATCAACAACAGCTTTATACAAAAATATCAACATTTTTCATTCAATGTAACAACTTTTTGGATATTTATTCGGATGTTACCTTATTGATATTTTTATCATATTTTACTGTAAATTTGTCAATTTTTTGATAATTTTTTTGTTGTTACCTTAAATCGGTCATTTGATCTAGAAGAAAACTTGAATCAACCACAGCTTTATCAAAATATATCAACATTTTTCATTCAATTTAACCACTTTTTTTATATTCGTTCGGATGCTACCTTATTGATATTTTTTTTCATATTTTACTGTAAATTTGTCAATTTTTTTGCTATTTTTTTATGTTACCTTAAATCGGTCGTTTGATCTAGAAGAAAACTTGAACCAACCATAGCTTTATTAAAAAATATCAACATTTTTCATTCAATTTAACCACTTTTTGGATATTCGTTTGGATGTTACCTTATTGATATTTTTTTCATATTTTACTGTAAATTTGTAAATTTTTTTTTTTTTTTTGATGTTACCTTAAATTGGTCATTTGATCAAGAAGAAAACATGAACCAACCACAGCTTTATCAAAAAAAATATCAACATTTTTCATTCAATGTAACAACTTTTGGGATATTTATTCGCATGTTACCTTATTGATATTTTTTTCATATTTTACTGTAAATTTGTCAATTTTTTTGATATTTTTTTTGTTGTTACCTTAAATCGGTCATTTGATCTAGAAGAAAACTTGAACCAAACACAGCTTTATCAAAACATTTCAAGATTTTTTCTTCAATTTAACCACTTTTTGGATATTCATTCGGATGTTACCTTATTGATATTTTTTTCATATTTTACTGTAAAATTGTAAATTTTTTGATAATTTTTTTGATGTTACCTTAAATCGGTCATTTGATCTAGAAGAAAACTTGAACCAACCACAGCTTTATCAAAAAAATATCAACATTTTTCCTTCAATTTAACCACTTTTTTGGATATTCGTTTGGATGTTACCTTATTGATATTTTTTTCATATTTTACTGTAAATTTGTAAATTTTTTTTTTTTTTTTATCTTACCTTAAATTGGTCATTTGATCAAGAAGAAAACATGAACCAAGCACAGCTTTATCAAAACATTTCAAGATTTTTTATTCAATTGAACCACTTTTTTTATATTAATCCGGATGTTACCCTATTGATATTTTTTTCATATTTTACTGTAAATTTGTCAATTGTTTTGATATTTTTCTTTATGTTACCTTAAATCGGTCATTTGATCTAGAAGAAAACATGAACCAACCACAGCTTTATCAAAAGATATCAACATTTTTCATTCAATGTAACCACTTTTTGGATATTCGTTCGGATGTAACCTTATTGATATTTTTTTTCATATTTTACTGAAAATTTGTCAATTTTTTGAAATTATTTTTGATGTTACCTTAAATTGGTCATTTGATCGAGCAGAAAACATGAACCAACCACAGCTTTATTAAAAAATATCAACATTTTTCATTCAATATAACCACTTTTTGGATATTCGTTTGGATGTTACCTTATTGATATTTTTTTCATATTTTACTGTAAATTTGTAAATTTTTTAATTTTTTTTAGATGTTACCTTAAATTGGTCATTTGATCAAGAAGAAAACATGAACCAACCACAGCTTTAAAAAAAAAAATTAACATTTGTCATTCAATGTAACAACTTTTGGGATATTTATTCGGATGTTACTTTATTGATATTTTTTTCATATTTTACTGTAAATTTGTCAATTTTTTTGATATTTTTTATGTTGTTACCTTAAATCGGTCATTTGATCGAGCAGAAAACATGAACCAACCACAGCTTTATTAAAAAATATCAACATTTTTCATTCAATATAACCACTTTTTGGATATTCGTTTGGATGTTACCTTATTGATATTTTTTTCATATTTTACTGTAAATTTGTAAATTTTTTAATTTTTTTTAGATGTTACCTTAAATTGGTCATTTGATCAAGAAGAAAACATGAACCAACCACAGCTTTAAAAAAAAAATTAACATTTGTCATTCAATGTAACAACTTTTGGGATATTTATTCGGATGTTACTTTATTGATATTTTTTTCATATTTTACTGTAAATTTGTCAATTTTTTTGATATTTTTTATGTTGTTACCTTAAATCGGTCATTTGATCTAGAAGAAACTTGAACCAAACACAGCTTTATCAAAACATTTCAAGATTTTTTCTTCAATTTAACCACTTTTTGGATATTTATTCGGATGTTACCTTATTGATATTTTTTTCATATTTTACTGTATAATTGTAAATTTTTTGATCATTTTTTTTATGTTACCTTAAATTGGTCATTTGTTCAAGAAGAAAACATGAACCAAGCACAGCTTTATAAAAAAATATCAACATTTTTCATTCAATATAACAACTTTTTGGATATTTATTCGGATGTTACCTTATTGATATTTTTTTCATATTTTACTGTAAATTTGTCAATTTTTTTGATAATTTTTTTGTTGTTACCTTAAATTGGTCATTTGATCTAGAAGAAAACTTGAATCAACAACAGCTTTATAAAAAAATATCAACATTTTTCATTCAATGTAACATTTTTTTTGGATATTTATTCGGATATTACCTTATTGATATTTTTTTCATATTTTACTGTAAATTTGTCAATTTTTTGATAATTTTTTTGTTGTTACCTTAAATCGGTCATTTGATCTAGAAGAACACTTTAATCAACCACAGCTTTATCAAAATATATCAACATTTTTCATTCAATTTAACCACTTTTTTTATATTCGTTCGGATGCTACCTTATTGATATTTTTATTCATATTTTACTGTAAATTTGTCAATTTTTTTGCTATTTTTTTTATGTTACTTTAAATCGGTCATTTGATCTAGAAGAAAACTTGAACCAACCATAGCTTTATTAAAAAATATCAACATTTTTCATTCAATTTAACCACTTTTTGGATATTCGTTTGGATGTTACCTTATTGATATTTTTTTCATATTTTACTGAAAATTTGTAAATTTTTTAATTTTCTTTTTATGTTACCTTAAATTGGTCATTTGATCAAGAAGAAAACATGAACCAACCACAGCTTTATCAAAAAAAATATCAACATTTTTCATTCAATGTAACAACTTTTGGGATATTTATTCGCATGTTACCTTATTGATATTTTTTTCATATTTTACTGTAAATTTGTCAATTTTTTTGATATTTTTTTTGTTGTTACCTTAAATCGGTCATTTGATCTAGAAGAAAACTTGAACCAAACACAGCTTTATCAAAACATTTCAAGATTTTTTCTTTAATTTAACCACTTTTTAGATATTCATTTGGATGTTACCTTATTGATATTTTTTTCATATTTCACTGTAAAATTGTAAATTTTTTGATAATTATTTTGATGTTACCTTAAATCGGTCATTTTATCTAGAAGAAAACTTGAACCAACCACAGCTTTATAAAAAAATATCAACATTTTTCATTCAATTTAACCACTTCTTTGGATATTCGTTTGGATGTTACCTTATTGATATTTTTTTCATATTTTACTGTAAATTTGTAAATTTTTTATTTTTTTTTTTATCTTACCTTAAATTGGTCATTTGAACAAGAAGAAAACATGAACCAAGCACAGCTTTTTGAAAACATTTCAAGATTTTTTTATTCAATTGAACCACTTTTTTTATATTAATTCTGATGTTACCCAATTGATATTTTTTTCATATTTTACTGTAAATTTGTCAATTTTTTGATAACTTTTTTGATGTTACCTTAAATCGGTCTTTTGATCAAGAAGAAAACTTGAATCAACCACAGCTTTATCAAAATATTTCAAGACTTTTTCTTCAATTTAACCACTTTTTGGATATTCATTCGGATGTTACCTTATTGTTATTTTTTTCATATTTTACTGTAAAATTGTTTATTTTTTGATAATTTTTTTGATGTTACCTTAAATTGGTCATTAGTTCAAAAAAAAAAACATGAACCAAGCACAGCTTTATAAAAAAATATCAACATTTTTCATTCAATGTAACAACTTTTTGGATATTTATTCGGATGTTACCTTATACAAAAATAAAGCTGGAACCAGCATATCGATTAGGAAAACCAAGTGCGGAGGCTACTAAACCTAGGCCGATTGTTGTTAAATTTTGTGAAATGTCTGACCGCGAGTACGTTCGCAGTGTTTCAAGCCGCTTGAAGGACACAAATTATGGTATCAGTCCGCATTATCCAAAAGATGTATTAGAAAAAAGGAAAAAACTTATTCCGAAAATGCTTGAAGAGCGCAAAAACAAAAACAAGGCTTATCTAGTTGGAGATAAGTTATATGTAAACGGCAACCTATGGCAAGGATAGGGGTACTCGGAGTTTGATTTCAAAGAAAACAGTAAAAAACCCAAGTCTCACAACAATGCATTACTTGAGTTATGTTCATGGAATATTTCAAAAGGTTTATTGAGAAAACTAAAAGATAAAGAATTCCTACAGATTGTAAACAAATTTGATATATTGTGTTTAAATGAATGTTGGGTAAAATGTCCAGATGAATTCGACTTATTGGGTTATGAAAAAGAATACATAGTCAGGAAAAAATGTAACGGGGGAGGTGTTATTGTGTTTTATAAAAAATGGTTAAACCCTTTCATTACATTTGTAAAGAGCTGTGTTGATTGTATGATTTGGTTCAAAGTTGATAAAAGTATTTTGTGTGATAATACCGATTTATATATTTGTTCTATATATATGCCTCCATATAAAAATGTGTACTATCGTAAATATGACATAGATGTATTTGATAACTTACAAGAACATATAGAAATGTTCAGTAACATTGGTAATGTGGCCGTTATAGGTGATCTAAACGGTCGTGTAGGTCAAGAACCCGACAACATAACAGGTGATGTTATAGACAAACAATTGCAAGACAACATTTCTTTCATTAATTATGTAAATGATGATGTATTTTTAAACAGACACTTGGAAGATATCAAACCACCTAATAATTTTGGCCAACGCATCTTGCAGTTATGTAAAAACTCTGGGCTACGTATTTGTAATGGAAGATTTGGTAAAGACAGTCAGAAAATAACATTTAACAATAAGAATGGGTGTAGTGTAATAGACTATATGTTAATTTCACAGAATATTATGTTCAATGTTATTAATAGTTTTTCTGTGGGATCGTTTAATCATTTCTCTTGTCATGCACCACTAGAAGTTGATTTTAATCTTACTGATAATGTTGTTAATAAAGACCAGTGTAATTGTATTAACCATGTTTGTGATATTTTTAAATGGAACGAGGGGTGCGAAGATCAAATCAGAGACAGTTTATTGTTGAACGCTCAACAATTTGAACACTTACTCACAAATATAGACGAAATTAGCGATATTGATTGTTGCGTGGAAGAATTGAATAAACTTTTGAAAGATATATTCGAGCAATACACAAAGTCAGAAGTGAAATACAAAAAACATTGTGACTCCTCCCCTACAAGTAGTAAAACACGTGACCAAAAA
This sequence comes from Mytilus edulis, assembly GCF_963676685.1. Taxonomy (NCBI): domain Eukaryota; kingdom Metazoa; phylum Mollusca; class Bivalvia; order Mytilida; family Mytilidae; genus Mytilus; species Mytilus edulis. The sequence continues at coordinate 34,795,110 of NC_092354.1, forward strand.
GATGATAAACCGTGGTTTACAGACGAATGTAAAAGTTTATACAGAGACTATTTACGAGCTATGATGGATTTTAATAGATACCGGTCGAATGAAAATAGACTACATTTTAATTTAGCCAAACAAAGATACAAACGATTGGAAAATCAACTGAAAAGACAATATAAAAACCAACAGGGGGATATGTTATCTAAATTACGTAAAAATGACCCTAAACGATTTTACAGGAAATTTAAAAAGTGCAAAAAAACTATTACCCATACGCTTACTGTAGAAGAATTTGAAAAACATTTTAAAAACCTGATTTCAAAAGATGTCACCACAGAGGATCAGCAAAGTGATTCAATTCCAGAGGTCGTATATGAAGAATTAGACTCTCCTTTCACAGACTTGGAACTTGACACTTCTATTAAATATTTAAAACGTGATAAATCCACTGGATATGACAATATCATAACGAATATATATTAACGAGCAGAAACTTTATCAAACCAGTATTGTGTAAGCTGTTTAACCGTATATTGAGTGCTGGCGATTTTCCAGAAATATGGGTAAATAACATTATAATACCAGTTTTCAAAAAAGGACCAGTAGATGACCCTGGCAACTATCGTGGTATTTCTCTCGTATCACATGTGGGTAAAATGTTCACATCAATTATTAACACCAGGCTTACCAAATGGAGCGAAAAACACAATATAATAACCGATGCACAGTTTGGATTTAAACCGGGTTATGGAACAACTGACGCCATCTTCGCACTCCATTCTCTTATTTCTAAGTCTTTGCGTAGTGGAAAACGATTTTATTGTTGTTTCATAGACTATAAAAAAGCATTTGATAGTGTGTCTCATTTCAAATTGTGGTTAAGATTAATCAGATGTGGTATAAGTGGAAACTTATTAACTGTTATTAAATCTATGTATGCAAAAATTAAATGTTGTATTAAACTGGAAGGAAATTTTTCAAATTTCTTCCAAAGTAATGTTGGTTTGATGCAAGGAGAATCATTATCTCCTTTTTTATATTCTTTGTATATTAATGACATTGAAAATGAACTTTTAAGTCAAGGTTGTCAGTCATATGAGTTAAAGATGCTCAATTTATATTTGCTAATGTATGCAGATGATACAGTTCTTTTTAGTGAAACTGTTGATGGTTTACAAAAGATGATAGACAGTGTAGACATATATTCTAGAGAGTATGATTTGGATATTAACTTGTCTAAAACCAAAATTGTTGTGTTTAGAAATAGAGGCCTCGTTAAAGCGACTGAAAAATGGTACTTAAATGATGTTGATATTGAATTATGTGATGAATTTACATATCTTGGTCTACTTTTTAAATACAATGGTAGCTTTGTACATACACAGAAAATGTTAGCTAATCAGGGTAGAAAAGCATTATTTAGTTTATATAGTAAAATATATGATGATTGTTTTAACCATGAAACTATGTTATCTCTTTTTGACACATGTGTATCTAGTATATTAAATTATAGTTGTGAAGTCTGGGGACATCACAAAGCTGAAAATATTGAGAAAGTTCACTTAAGTTTTTTAAAACGTATATTGAAAGTCAAAACAACTACTGTTAATTATATGGTATATAGTGAACTAGGTAGATATCCATTGTACATAGAGAGATATTGCAGAATGCTTAGATATTGGTTTAAATTATTGAAAACAGATAACTGTATTTTACAATCTTGCTACCAAGAAATGTTAGAAAGATCGATATTAAAACCTCGTGACAAACAAAATTGGGCATGTGAAATAAGAAACATATTATTTCGTTATGGTTGTCAAGATGTATGGTTACACCAAAATGTTATTCATGTTGATCATTTTTTGCTAGAAATTGTTAATAGAATGAAAGGTAGTTTTGTCAGTGAAATGAATGCTTTTTTCAATGAGTCATCAAAGTGTAATTTTTATAGATATATACACGATCCAGATACTCTACAATTTTACCTACAAAAACCTGTAAACTATGTGTTTAAGCCATATATTAGTAGATATAGATTGTCTGCACACTGCCTTAACATTGAAACTGGTAGATTTTGTAATATTGAAAGAGAAAACAGATTATGTAATATGTGTGATAAAAACATGATTGAAGATGAATACCATTATATTTTACAATGTGAGAAATATTCTGATATAAGGAAAACATATATAAAACCATTTTATTGGAAAAAACCATCTAGTTACAAACTTGTTCAATTATTGTCTGTTCATAACATCAAAGAGCTTAACAATCTAGGTAAATACCTTTATTTAGCTGATAAGATTCGTTATTCATAATATTATACTTATATTTCATTATTTATATTATTTGTTGTCATTCTCCGCCATTGATACAAACTGTTAGTAATAATAAAACATGTATGTAATTATTCACTGATGCTATTATATTTGTATATGTAAATTCTATAAGCTGTATTGCTTCTGAATAAAAGACTATTATTATTATTGATATTTTTTTCATATTTTACTGTAAATTTGTCAATTTTTTTGATAATTTTATTGTTGTTACCTTAAATCGGTCAAATGATCTAGAAGAAAACTTGAACCAACCACAGCTTTATAAAAAAATATCAACATTTTTCATTCAATTTAACCACTTTTTGGATATTCGTTCGGATGTTACCTTATTGATATTTTTTTCATATTTTACTGTAAATTTGTAAATTTTTTAATTTTTTTTAGATGTTACCTTAAATTGGTCATTTGATCAAGAAGAAAACATGAACCAACCACAGCTTTATAAAAAAATATTAACATTTGTCAATCAATGTAACAACTTTTGGGATATTTATTCGGATGTTAACTTGTTGATATTTTTTTCATATTTTACTGTAAATTTGTCATTTTTTTTTGATATTTTTTTTGTTGTTACCTTAAATCGGTCATTTGATCTAGAAGAAAACTTGAACCGAACACAGCTTTCTCAAAACATTTCAAGATTTTTTTATTCAATTGAACCACTTTTTTTTATATTAATCCGGATGTTACCCTATTGATATTTTTTTCATATTTTACTGTAAATTTGTCAATTGTTTTGATATTTTTCTTTATGTTACCTTAAATCGGTCATTTGATCTAGAAGAAAACTTGAACCAACCACAGCTTTATCAAAAAATATCAACATTTTTCATTCAATTTAACCACTTTTTGGATATTCGTTCGGATGTTACCTTTTTGTAATTTTTTTCATATTTTACTGAAAATTTGTCAATTTTTTGAAATTTTTTTTGATGTTACCTTAAATTGGTCATTTGATCAAGCAGAAAACATGAACCAACCACAGCTTTATAAAAAAATATCAACATTTTTCATTCAATATAACAACTTTTGGGATATTTATTCGGATGTTACCGTATTGATATTTTTGTCATATTTTACTGTAAATTTGTCAATTTTTTTGATATTTTTTTTATGTTACCTTAAATCGGTCATTTGATCTAGAAGAAAACTTGAACCAACCACAGCTTTATAAAAAAATATCAACATTTTTCATTCAATTTAACCACTTTTTAGATATTCGTTTGGATGTTACCTTATTGATATTTTTTTCATATTTTACTGTAAATTTGTAAATTTTTTAATTTTTTTGATGTTACCTTAAATTGGTCATTTGATCAAGAAGAAAACATGAACCAACCACAGCTTTATAAAAAAATATTAACATTTGTCATTCAATGTAACAACTTTTGGGATATTTATTCGGATGTTACCTTATTGATATTTTTATCATATTTTACTGTAAATTTGTCAATTTTTTTGATCATTTTTTTGTTGTTACCTTAAATCGGTCATTTGATCTAGAAGAAAACTTGAACCAACCACAGCTTTATCAAAAATATCATCATTTTTCATTCAATTTAACCACTTTTTGGATATTCGTTCGGATGTTACCTTATTGATATTTTTTCTTCATATTTTACTGTTAATTTGTCAATTTTTTGATAATATTTTTGATCTTACCTTAAATCTGTCATTTTATCAAAAAGAAAACATGAACCAAGCACAGCTTTATCAAAACATTTCAAGATTTTTTATTGAATTGAACCACTTTTTTTATATTAATTCGGATGTTACCCAATTGATATTTTTTTCATATTTTACTGTAAATTTGTCAATTTTTTTATAACTTTTTTGTTGTTACCTTCAATTGGTCTTTTGATCAAGAAGAAAACTTGAATCAACCACAGCTTTATCAAAATATTTCAAGATATTTTCTTCAATTTAACCACTTTTTGGATATTCATTCGGATGTTACCTTATTGATATTTTTTTCATATTTTACTGTAAATTTGTCTATTTTTTGATAATTTTTTTGATGTTACCTTAAATTGGTCAGTTGATCAAGAAGAAAACATGAACCAAACACAGCTTTATCAAAACGTTTCAAGATTTTTTATTCAATTGAACCATTTTTTTTATATTAATTCGGATGTTACCCTATTAATATTATTTTCATATTTTACTGTAAATTTGTCAATTGTTTTGATATTTTTCTTTATGTTTCCTTAAATCGGTCATTTGATTTAGAAGAAAACTTGAACCAACAACAGCTTTATCAAAAAATATCAACATTTTTCATTCAATTTAACCACTTTTTGGATATTCGTTCGGATGTTACCTTATTGATATTTTTTTCATATTTTACTGAAAATTTTTCAATTTTTTGATAATTTTTTTGATGTTATTTTTAATCGGTCATTTGATCTAGAAGAAAACTTGAACCAACCACAGCTTTATCAAAAAATATCAACATTTTTCATTCAATTTAACCACTTTTTGGATATTCGTTCGGATGTTACCTTATTGATATTTTTTTTCATATTTTACTGAAAATTTGTCAATTTTTTGAAATTTTTTTTGATGTTACCTTAAATTGGTCATTTGATCAAGCAGAAAACATGAACCAACCACAACTTAATTAAAAAATATCAACATTTTTCATTCAATTTAACCACTTTTTGGATATTCGTTCGGATGTTAGCTTAATGATATTTTTTTCATATTTTACTGAAAATTTGTCAATTTTTTGATAATTTTTTGATGTCACCTTAAATCGGTCATTTGATCAGAAAAAAAACATCAACCAACCACAGCTTTATAAAAAAATATCAACATTTGTCATTCAATTTAAGCACTTTTTGGATATTCGTTCGGATGTTACCTTATTGATTTTTATAATTATCAAAAAAGTTGCAAAATTTATAGGCAAATGTAGATAAAATATAATGAAACCAATGACAAGTCTGTTTTCATTGTCAATATAATTCTCTATAGAATATGGTCCATTTCTAAAATTATCAAAAAAGTTACAAAATTTATAGACAAATGTAGGAAAAATATTATTAAACCAATGACAGGTCTGTTTTTACTGTCAATATAATTCTTTATAGAATATGGTCGATTTTCTAAAATTATCAAATTTATAGGCAAATGTAGAAAAAATATTATAAAACAAATGACAGGTCTGTTTTTACTGTCAATATAATTATCTATAGAATATGGTCGATTTCTAAAATCATCAAAAAAGTTCTCAAAATTATAGGCAAATGTAGAAAAAATATTATGAAACCAATGGCAGGTCTGTTTTAACTGTCAAAATAATTCCCTATATAATATAGTCGATTTCTATAATTATCAAAAAAGTTGCAAAATGTATAGGCAAATGTAGATAAAATATAATGAAACCAATGACAGGTCTGATTTATCTGTCAATATATTTCTCTATAGAATATGGCCGATTTCTAAAATTTTCAAAAGAATTATCAAATTTAGAGGCAAATGTAGAAAAAAATATTATTAAACTTCTGACATGTATGTTTTTACTGTCAATATAATTCTCTAAAGAATATGGTCGATTTTCTAAAATTATCAAATTTATAGGCAAATGTAGAAAAAATATTATTAAACCAATGACAGGTCTGTCTTTTCTGTCAATATAATTCTCTATAGAATATGGTCCATTTCTAAAATTGTAAAAAAAATTATCAAATTTATAGGCAAATGTAGAAAAAATAGTATTAAACCAATGACAGGTCTGTTTTATCTGTCAATATAATTCTCTATAGAATATGGTCGATTTCTAAAATTATCAAAACAATTATCAAATTTAGAGGCAAATGTAGAAAAAAATATTATTAAACCACTGACAGGTTTGTTTTTACTGTCAATATAATTGTCTATAGAATATGGTCGATTTTCTAAAATTATCAAATTTATAGGCACATGTAGAAAAAATATTATTAAACCAATGACAGGTCTGTGTATACTGTCAATATAATTCTTTATAGAATATGGTCCATTTCTAAAATTGTCAGAAAAGTTATCAAATTTATAGGCAAATGTTAAAAAAAAATATTATTAAACCAAGTACAGGTCTGTTTTTACTGTCAATATAATTATCTATAGAATATGGTCGATTTTTAAAATTATCAAATTTATAGGCAAATGTAGAAAAGATAGTATTAAAAAATGACAGGTCTGTTTTTACTGTCAATATAATTCTCTATAGAATATGGTCGATTTCTAAAATTATCAAAAAAGTTATTAAATTTATAGACAAATGCAGAATTAATATTATTAAACCAATGACAGGTCTGTTTTTACTGTCAATATAATTCTCTATAGAATATGGTTGATTTCTAAAATTATCAGAAAAGTTATCAAATTTATAGACAAATGTAGAAAAAAGATTATTAAACCAAGTACAGGTCTATTTTTACTGTCAATATAATTATCTATAGAATATGGTCGATTTTTAAAATTATCAAATTTATAGGCAAATGTAGAAAAAATAGTATTAAACCAATGACAGGTCTGTTTTATCTGTCCATATAATTGCTCTATAGAATATGGTCGATTTCTAAAATTATCAAAACAATTATCAAATTTAGAGGCAAATGTAGAAAAAAATATTATTAAACCACTGACAGGTATGTTTTTACTGTCAATATAATTCTCTATAGAATATGGTCGATTTTCTAAAATTATCAAATTTATAATCAAATGTAGAAAAAATATTATTTAACCAATGACAGGTCTGTTTTTACTGTCAATATAATTATCTATAGAATATGGTCGATTTTTAAAATTATCAAATGTATAGGCAAATGTAGAAAAAATAGTATTTAACCAATGACAGGGCTGTTTTTACTGTCAATATAATTATCTATAGAATATGGTCGATTTTCTAAAATTATCAAATTTATAGGCAAATGTAGAAAAAATATTATTAAACCAATGACAGGTCTGTGTTTACTGTCAATATAATTCTCTATAGAATATGGTCCATTTCTAAAATTGAAAAAAAAGTTATCAAATTTAAAGGCAAGTGTAGAAAAAATATTATTAAACCAATGACAGGTCTGTGTTTACTGTCAATATTATTCTCTATAGAATATGGTCGATTTCTAAAATTATCAAAAAAGTTATTAAATTTATAGACAAATGTAGAATAAATATTATTAAACCAATGACAGGTCTGCTTTTACTGTCAGTATAATTCTCTATAGAATATGGTTGATTTCTAAAATTATCAGAAAAGTTATCAAATTTATAGGCAGATGTAGAAAAAAATATTATTAAACCAAGTACAGGTCTATTTTTACTGTCTATATAATTTTCTATAGATTATGGTCGATTTCTAAAATTATCAAAACAATTATCAAATTTAGAGGCAAATGTAGAAAAAAAAATTATTAAACCACTCACAGGTATGTTTTACTGTCAATATAATTCTCTATAGAATATGGTCGATTTTCTAAAATTTTCAAATTTATAGGCAAATGTAGAAAAAATATTATTTAACCAATGACAGGTCTGTGTTTACTGTCAATATAATTCTCTATAGAATATGGTCCATTTCTAAAATTGTCAGAAAAGTTATCAAATTTAAAGGCAAGTGTAGAAAAAATATTATTTAACCAATGACAGGTCTGTTTTTACTGTCTATATAATTTTCTATAGATTATGGTCGATTTCTAAAATTATCAAAACAATTATCAAATTTAGAGGCAAATGTAGAAAAAAAAATTATTAAACCACTCACAGGTATGTTTTACTGTCAATATAATTCTCTATAGAATATGGTCGATTTTCTAAAATTTTCAAATTTATAGGCAAATGTAGAAAAAATATTATTTAACCAATGACAGGTCTGTGTTTACTGTCAATATTATTCTCTATAGAATATGGTCGATTTCTAAAATTATCAAAAAAGTTATTAAATTTATAATCAAATGTAGAAAAAATATTATTCAACCAATGACAGGTCTGTTTTTACTGTCAATATAATTATCTATAGAATATGGTCGATTTTTAAAATTATCAAATGTATAGGCAAATGTACAAAAAATAGTATTTAACCAATGACAGGTCTGTTTTTACTGTCTATATAATTATCTATAGAATATGGTCGATTTTCTAAAATTATCAAATTTATAGGCAAATGTAGAAAAAATATTATTAAACCAATGACAGGTCTGTGTTTACTGTCAATATAATTCTCTATAGAATATGGTCCATTTCTAAAATTGAAAAAAAAGTTATCAAATTTAAAGGCAAGTGTAGAAAAAATATTATTAAACCAATGACAGGTCTGTGTTTACTGTCAATATTATTCTCTATAGAATATGGTCGATTTCTAAAATTATCAAAAAAGTTATTAAATTTATAGACAAATGTAGAATAAATATTATTAAACCAATGACAGGTCTGCTTTTACTGTCAGTATAATTCTCTATAGAATATGGTTGATTTCTAAAATTATCAGAAAAGTTATCAAATTTATAGGCAGATGTAGAAAAAAATATTATTAAACCAAGTACAGGTCTATTTTTACTGTCTATATAATTTTCTATAGATTATGGTCGATTTCTAAAATTATCAAAACAATTATCAAATTTAGAGGCAAATGTAGAAAAAAAAATTATTAAACCACTCACAGGTATGTTTTACTGTCAATATAATTCTCTATAGAATATGGTCGATTTTCTAAAATTTTCAAATTTATAGGCAAATGTAGAAAAAATATTATTTAACCAATGACAGGTCTGTGTTTACTGTCAATATAATTCTCTATAGAATATGGTCCATTTCTAAAATTGAAAAAAAAGTTATCAAATTTAAAGGCAAGTGTAGAAAAAATATTATTTAACCAATGACAGGTCTGTTTTTACTGTCTATATAATTTTCTATAGATTACGGTCGATTTCTAAAATTATCAAAACAATTATCAAATTTAGAGGCAAATGTAGAAAAATATTATTAAACCACTCACAGGTATGTTTTACTGTCAATATAATTCTCTATAGAATATGGTCGATTTTCTAAAATTATCAAATTTATAGGCAAATGTAGAAAAAATATTATTTAACCAATGACAGGTCTGTGTTTACTGTCAATATAATTCTCTATAGAATATGGTCCATTTCTAAAATTGAAAAAAAAGTTATCAAATTTAAAGGCAAGTGTAGAAAAAATATTATTTAACCAATGACAGGTCTGTGTTTACTGTCAATATAATTCTCTATAGAATATGGTCTATTTCTAAAATTGTCATAAAAGTTACCAAATTTATAGGCAAATGGAGAAAAAATATTATTAAACCAAGTACAGGTCTGTTTTTCCTGTCAATATAATTATCTATAGAATATGGTCGATTTTTAAAATTATCAAATTTATAGGCAAATGTAGAAAAAATAGTATTAAACCAATGACAGGTCTGTTTTATCTGTTCATATAATTGCTCTATAGAATATGGTCGATTTCTAAAATTATCAAAACAATTATCAAATTTAGAGGCAAATGTAGAACAAAATATTATTAAACCACTGACAGGTATGTTTTTACTGTCAATATAATTGTCTATAGAATATGGTCGATTTTCTAAAATTATCAAATTTATAGGCACATGTAGAAAAAATATTATTAAACCAATGACAGGTCTGTGTATACTGTCAATATAATTCTTTATAGAATATGGTCCATTTCTAAAATTGTCAGAAAAGTTATCAAATTTATAGGCAAATGTTAAAAAAAAATATTATTAAACCAAGTACAGGTATGTTTTTAATGTCAATATAATTCTCTATAGAATATGGTCGATTTTCTAAAATTATCAAATTTATGGTCAAATGTAGAAAGAATATTATTTAACCAATGACAGGTGTGTTTTTACTGTCAATATAATTCTCTATAGAATATGGTCGATTTCTAAAATTATCAAAAAAGTTATTAAATTGATAGACAAATGTAGAATAAATATTATCAAACCAATGACAGGTCTGTTTTTACTCTCAACATATTTCTCTATAGAATATGGTCGATTTCTAAAATTATCAAAAAAGTAACAAAATTTATAGGCAAATGTAGAAAAAATATTATAAAACCAGTGACAGGTCTGTTTTTACTGTCAATATAATTCTCTATAGAATATGGTCGATTTCTAAAATTATCAAAAAAGTTATTAAATTGATAGACAAATGTAGAATAAATATTATCAAACCAATGACAGGTCTGTTTTTACTCTCAATATAATTCTCTAAAGAATATGGTCGATTTCTAAAATTATCAAAAAAGTTATTAAATTTATAGACAAATGTAGAATAAATATTATTAAACCAATGACAGGTCTGTTTTAACCGTCAATATAATTGTCTATAGAATATGGTCGATTTCTAAAATTATCAAAAAAGTTATTAAATTTATAGACAAATGTAGAATAAATATTATTAAACCAATGACAGGTCTGTTTTTACTGTCAATATAATTCTCTATAGAATATGGTTGATTTCTAAAATTATCAGAAAAGTTATCAAATTTATAGGCAAATGGAGAAATAATATTATTAAACCAAGTACAGGTCTGTTTTTCCTGTCATTATAATTATCTATAGAATATGGTCGATTTTTAAAATTATCAAATTTATAGGCAAATGTAGAAAAAATAGTATTAAACCAATGACAGGTCTGTTTTATCTGTCCATATAATTGCTCTATAGAATATGGTCGATTTCTAAAATTATCAAAACAATTATCAAATTTAGAGGCAAATGTAGAAAAAAATATTATTAAACCACTGACAGGTATGTTTTTACTGTCAATATAATTCTCTATAGAATATGGTCGATTTTATAAAATTATCAAATGTATAGTCAAATGTAGAAACAAATATTATTTAACCAATGACAGGTGTGTTTTTACTGTCAATATAATTCTCTATAGAATATGGTCAATTTCTAAAATTATCAAAAAAGTTACAAAATTTATAGACAAATGTAGAAAAAATATTATAAAACCAGTGACAGGTCTGTTTTTACTGTCAATATAATTCTCTATAGAATATGGTCGATTTCTAAAATTATCAAAAAAGTTATTAAATTGATAGACAAATGTAGAATAAATATTATCAAACCAATGACAGGTCTGTTTTTACTCTCAATATATTTCTCTATAGAATATGGTCGATTTCTAAAATTATCAAAAAAGTTATTAAATTTATAGACAAATGTAGAATAAATATTATTAAACCAATGACAGGTCTGTTTTAACTGTCAATATAATTCTCTATAGAATATGGTCGATTTCTAAAATTATCAAAAAAGTTATTAAATTTATAGACAAATGTAGAATAAATATAATTAAACCAATGACAGGTATGTTTTTACTGTCAATATAATTCTCTATAGAATATGGTTGATTTCTAAAATTATCAGAAAAGTTATCAAATTTATGGGCAAATGGAGAAAAAATATTATTAAACCAAGTACAGGTATGTTTTTACTGTCAACATAATTATCTATAGAATATGGTCGATTTTTAAAATTATCAAATTTATAGGCAAATGTAGAAAAAACAGTATTAAACCAATGACAGGTCTGTTTTATCTGTCCATATAATTCTCTATAGAATATGGTCGATTTCTAAAATTATCAAAACAATTATCAAATTAAGAGGCAAATGTAGAAAAAAATATTATTAAACCACTGACAGGTATGTTTTTCCTGTCAATATAATTCTCTATAGAATATGGTCGATTTTATAAAATTATCAAATTTATAGTCAAATGTAGAAAAAATATTATTTAATCAATGACAGGTCTGTTTTTACTGTCAATATAATTCTCTATAGAATATGGTCAATTTCTAAAATTATCAAAAAAGTTACAAAATTTATGAGCAAATGTAGAAAAAATATTATAAAACCAATGACAGGTCTGTTTTTACTCTCAATATAATTCTCTATAGAATATGGTCGATTTCTAAAATTATCAAACAAGTTACAAAATTTATAGGCAAATGTAGAAAAAATATTATAAAACCAGTGACAGGTCTATTTTTACTGTCAATATAATTCTCTATAGAATATGGTCGATTTCTAAAATTATCAAAAAAGTTATTAAATTGATAGACAAATGTAGAATAAATATTATCAAACCAATGACAGGTCTGTTTTTACTCTCAATATAATTCTCTATAGAATATGGTCGATTTTCTAAAATTATCAAATTTATAGTCAAATGTAGAAAAAATATTATTTAACCAATGACAGGTCTGTTTTTACTGTCAATATAATTCTCTATAGAATATGGTCAATTTCTAAAATTATCAAAAAAGTTACAAAATGTATAGGCAAATGTAGAAAAAATATTATAAAACCAGTGACAGGTCTGTTTTTACTGTCAATATAATTCTCTATAGAATATGGTCGATTTTATAAAATTATCAAATGTATAGTCAAATGTAGAAAAAAATATTATTTAACCAATGACAGGTGTGTTTTTACTGTCAATATAATTCTCTATAGAATATGGTCAATTTCTAAAATTATCAAAAAAGTTACAAAATTTATAGACAAATGTAGAAAAAATATTATAAAACCAGTGACAGGTCTGTTTTTACTGTCAATATAATTCTCTATAGAATATGGTCGATTTCTAAAATTATCAAAAAAGTTATTAAATTGATAGACAAATGTAGAATAAATATTATCAAACCAATGACAGGTCTGTTTTTACTCTCAATATAATTCTCTATAGAATATGGTCGATTTCTAAAATTATCAAAAAAGTTATTAAATTTATAGACAAATGTAGAATAAATATTATTAAACCAATGACAGGTCTGTTTTAACTGTCAATATAATTCTCTATAGAATATGGTCGATTTCTAAAATTATCAAAAAAGTTATTAAATTTATAGACAAATGTAGAATAAATATAATTAAACCAATGACAGGTATGTTTTTACTGTCAATATAATTCTCTATAGAATATGGTTGATTTCTAAAATTATCAGAAAAGTTATCAAATTTATAGGCAAATGGAGAAAAAAATATTATTAAACCACTGACAGGTATGTTTTTACTGTCAATATAATTCTCTATAGAATATGGTCGATTTTCTAAAATTATCAAATTTATAGTCAAATGTAGAAAAAATATTATTTAACCAATGACAGGTCTGTTTTTACTGTCAATATAATTCTCTATAGAATATGGTCAATTTCTAAAATTATCAAAAAAGTTACAAAATTTTTAGGCAAATGTAGAAAAAATATTATAAAACCAGTGACAGGTCTGTTTTTACTGTCAATATAATTCTCTATAGAATATGGTCGATTTTATAAAATTATCAAATGTATAGTCAAATGTAGAAAAAATTATTATTTAACCAATGACAGGTGTGTTTTTACTGTCAATATAATTCTCTATAGAATATGGTCAATTTCTAAAATTATCAAAAAAGTTACAAAATTTATAGACAAATGTAGAAAAAATATTATAAAACCAGTGACAGGTCTGTTTTTACTGTCAATATAATTCTCTATAGAATATGGTCGATTTCTAAAATTATCAAAAAAGTTATTAAATTGATAGACAAATGTAGAATAAATATTATCAAACTAATGACAGGTCTGTTTTTACTCTCAATATAATTCTCTATAGAATATGGTCGATTTCTAAAATTATCAAAAAAGTTATTAAATTTATAGACAAATGTAGAATAAATATTATTAAACCAATGACAGGTCTGTTTTAACTGTCAATATAATTCTCTATAGAATATGGTCGATTTCTAAAATTATCAAAAAAGTTATTAAATTTATAGACAAATGTAGAATAAATATAATTAAACCAATGACAGGTATGTTTTTACTGTCAATATAATTCTCTATAGAATATGGTTGATTTCTAAAATTATCAGAAAAGTTATCAAATTTATAGGCAAATGGAGAAAAAATATTATTAAACCAAGTACAGGTCTGTTTTTACTGTCAATATAATTATCTATAGAATATGGTCGATTTTTAAAATTATCAAATTTATAGGCAAGTGTAGAAAAAACAGTATTAAACCAATGACAGGTCTGTTTTATCTGTCCATATAATTCTCTATAGAATATGGTCGATTTCTAAAATTATCAAAACAATTATCAAATTAAGAGGCAAATGTAGAAAAAAATATTATTAAACCACTGACAGGTATGGTTTTCCTGTCAATATAATTCTCTATAGAATATGGTCGATTTATAAAATTATCAAATTTATAGTCAAATGTAGAAAAAATATTATTTAATCAATGACAGGTCTGTTTTTACTGTCAATATAATTCTCTATAGAATATGGTCAATTTCTAAAATTATCAAAAAAGTTACAAAATTTATAAGCAAATGTAGAAAAAATATTATAAAACCAGTGACAGGTCTGTTTTTACTGTCAATATAATTCTATATAGAATATGGTCGATTTCTAAAATTATCAAAAAAGTTATTAAATTGATAGATAAATGTAGAATAAATATTATCAAACCAATGACAGGTCTGTTTTTACTCTCAATATAATTCTCTATAGAATATGGTCGATTTCTAAAATTATCAAACAAGTTACAAAATTTATAGGCAAATGTAGAAAAAATATTATAAAACCAGTGACAGGTCTATTTTTACTGTCAATATAATTCTCTATAGAATATGGTCGATTTCTAAAATTATCAAAAAAGTTATTAAATTGATAGACAAATGTAGAATAAATATTATCAAACCAATGACAGGTCTGTTTTTACTCTCAATATAATTCTCTATAGAATATGGTCGATTTCTAAAATTATCAAAAAAGTTATTAAATTTATAGACAAATGTAGAATAAATATTATTAAACCAATGACAGGTCTGTTTTAACTGTCAATATAATTCTCTATAGAATATGGTCGATTTCTAAAATTATCAAAAAGGTTATTAAATTTATAGACAAATGTAGAATAAATATTATTAAACCAATGACAGGTCTGTTTTTACTGTCAATATAATTCTCTATAGAATATGGTTGATTTCTAAAATTATCAGAAAAGTTATCAAATTTATAGGCAAATGGAGAAAAATATTATCAAACCAAGTACAGGTCTGTTTTTACTGTCAATATAATTATCTATAGAATATGGTCGATTTTTAAAATTATCAAATTGATAGGCAAATGTAGAAAAAACAGTATTAAACCAATGACAGGTCTGTTTTATCTGTCCATATAATTCTCTATAGAATATGGTCGATTTCTAAAATTATCAAAACAATTATCAAATTTAGAGGCAAATGTAGAAAAAAATATTATTAAACCACTGACAGGTATGTTTTTACTGTCAATATAATTCTCTATAGAATATGGTCGATTTTCTAAAATTATCAAATTTATAGTCAAATGTAGAAAAAATATTATTTAACCAATGACAGGTCTGTTTTTACTGTCAATATAATTCTCTATAGAATATGGTCAATTTCTAAAATTATCAAAAAAGTTACAAAATTTATAGGCAAATGTAGAAAAAATATTATAAAACCAGTGACAGGTCTGTTTTTACTGTCAATATAATTCTCTATAGAATATGGTCGATTTTATAAAATTATCAAATGTATAGTCAAATGTAGAAAAAAATATTATTTAACCAATGACAGGTGTGTTTTTACTGTCAATATAATTCTCTATAGAATATGGTCAATTTCTAAAATTATCAAAAAAGTTACAAAATTTATAGACAAATGTAGAAAAAATATTATAAAACCAGTGACAGGTCTGTTTTTACTGTCAATATAATTCTCTATAGAATATGGTCGATTTCTAAAATTATCAAAAAAGTTATTAAATTGATAGACAAATGTAGAATAAATATTATCAAACCAATGACAGGTCTGTTTTTACTCTCAATATAATTCTCTATAGAATATGGTCGATTTCTAAAATTATCAAAAAAGTTATCAAATTTATAGGCAAATGGAGAAAAAATATTATTAAACCAAGTACAGGTCTGTTTTTACTGTCAATATAATTATCTATAGAATATGGTCGATTTTTAAAATTATCAAATTTATAGGCAAATGTAGAAAAAACAGTATTAAACCAATGACAGGTCTGTTTTATCTGTCCATATAATTCTCTATAGAATATGGTCGATTTCTAAAATTATCAAAACAATTATCAAATTAAGAGGCAAATGTAGAAAAAAATATTATTAAACCACTGACAGGTATGTTTTTCCTGTCAATATAATTCTCTATAGAATATGGTCGATTTTATAAAATTATCAAATTTATAGTCAAATGTAGAAAAAATATTATTTAATCAATGACAGGTCTGTTTTTACTGTCAATATAATTCTCTATAGAATATGGTCAATTTCTAAAATTATCAAAAAAGTTACAAAATGTATAAGCAAATGTAGAAAAAATATTATAAAACCAGTGACAGGTGTGTTTTTACTGTCAATATAATTTTATATAGAATATGGTCGATTTCTAAAATTATCAAAAAAGTTATTAAATTGATAGATAAATGTAGAATAAATATTATCAAACCAATGACAGGTCTGTTTTTACTCTCAATATAATTCTCTATAGAATATGGTCGATTTCTAAAATTATCAAACAAGTTACAAAATTTATAGGCAAATGTAGAAAAAATATTATAAAACCAGTGACAGGTCTATTTTTACTGTCAATATAATTCTCTATAGAATATGGTCGATTTCTAAAATTATCAAAAAAGTTATTAAATTGATAGACAAATGTAGAATAAATATTATCAAACCAATGACAGGTCTGTTTTTACTCTCAATATAATTCTCTATAGAATATGGTCGATTTCTAAAATTATCAAAAAAGTTATTAAATTTATAGACAAATGTAGAATAAATATTATTAAACCAATGACAGGTCTGTTTTAACTGTCAATATAATTCTCTATAGAATATGGTCGATTTCTAAAATTATCAAAAAGGTTATTAAATTTATAGACAAATGTAGAATAAATATTATTAAACCAATGACAGGTCTGTTTTTACTGTCAATAAAATTCTCTATAGAATATGGTTGATTTCTAAAATTATCAGAAAAGTTATCAAATTTATAGGCAAATGGAGAAAAATATTATTAAACCAAGTACAGGTCTGTTTTTACTGTCAATATAATAATCTATAGAATATGGTCGATTTTTAAAATTATCAAATTTATAGGCAAATGTAGAAAAAATAGTATTAAACCAATGACAGGTCTGTTTTTCATGTCAATATAATTCTCTATAGAATATGGTCGATTTCTAAAATTATCAAAAAAGTTATTAAATTTATAGACAAATGTAGAATAAATATTATTAAACCAATGACAGGTTTGTTTTTTCTGTCAATATAATTCTCTTATGAATATAATTGATTCCTAAAATTATCAGAAAAGTTATCAAATTTATAGGAAAATGTAGAAAAAATATTATTAAACCAAGTACAAGTCTGTTTTTACTGTCAATATAATTCTCTATAGAATTTGGTCGATTTTTAAAATTATCAAATTTATAGGCAAATGTAAAAAAAATAGTATTAAACCAATGACAGGTCTGTTTTATCTGTCAATATAATTCTCTATAGAATATGGTCGATTTCGAAAATTATCAAAACAAATATCAAATGTAGAAAAAAATAGTATTAAACCACTGACAGGTATGTTTTTACTGTCAATATAATTCTCTATAGAATATGGTCGATTTTCTAAAATTATCAAATTTATAGTCAAATGTAGAAAAAATATTATTAAACCAATGACAGGTCTGTTTTATCTGTCAATATAATTCTCTATAGAATATGGTCGATTTCGAAAATTATCAAAACAATTATCAAATGTAGAGGCAAATGTAGAAAAAAATATTATTAAACCACTGACAGGTATGTTTTTACTGTCATTATAATTCTCTATAGAATATGGTCGATTTCTAAAATTATCAAAAAAGTTATTAAATTTATAGACAAATGTAGAATAAATATTATTAAACCAATGACAGGTCTGTTTTAACTGTCAATATAATTCTCTATAGAATATGGTTGATTTCTAAAATTATCAGAAAAGTTATCAAATTTATAGGCAAATGTAGAAAAAATATTATTAAACCAAGTACAGGTCTGTTTTTACTGTCAATATAATTATCTATAGAAGATGGTCGATTTTTAAAATTATCAAATTTATAGGCAAATGTAAAAAAAATAGTATTAAACCAATGACAGGTCTGTTTTTTATGTCAATATAATTCTCTATAGAATATGGTCGATTACTAAAATTATCAAAAAAGTTATTAAATTTATAGACAAATGTAGAATAAATATTATTAAACCAATGACAGGTTTGTTTTTTCTGTCAATATAATTCTCTTATGAATATAATTGATTTCTAAAATTATCAGAAAAGTTATCAAATTTATAGGCAAATGTAGAAAAAAATATTATTAAACCAAGTACTGGTCTGTTTTTACTGTCAATATAATTCTCTATAGAATTTGGTCGATTTTTAAAATTATCAAATTTATAGGCAAATGTAAAAAAAATAGTATTAAACCAATGACAGGTCTGTTTGATCTGTCAATATAATTCTCTATAGAATATGGTCGATTTCGAAAATTATCAAAACAATTATCAAATGTAGAGGCAAATGTAGAAAAAAATATTATTAAACCACTGACAGGTATGTTTTTACTGTCAATATAATTCTCTATAGAATATGGTCGATTTTCTAAAATTATCAAATTTATAGCCAAATGTAGAAAAAATATTATTTAACCAATGACAGGTCTGTTTTTACTGTCAATATAATTCTCTATAGAATATGGTCAATTTCTAAAATTATCAAAAAAGTAACAAAATTTATAGGCAAATGTAGAAAAAATATTATTAAACCAGTGACAGGTCTGTTTTTACTGTCAATATAATTCTCTATAGAATATGGTTGATTCTAAAATTATCAGAAAAGTTATCAAATTTATAGGCAAATGTAAAAAAAATATTATTAAACCAAGTACAGGTCTGTTTTATCTGTCAATATAATTCTCTATAGAATATGGTCGATTTCTAAAATTATCAAATTTATAGGCAAATGTAGAAAAGATAGTATTAAAAAATGACAGGTCTGTTTTTACTGTCAATATAATTCTCTATAGAATATGGTCGATTTCTAAAATTATCAAATTTATAGGCAAATGTAGAAAAAATATTATTTAACCAATGACAGGTCTGTTTTTACTGTCAATATAATTCTCTATAAAATATGGTTGATTCTAAAATTATCAGAAAAGTTATCAAATTTATAGGCAAATGTAAAAAAAATATTATTAAATCAATTACAGTTCTGTTTTTACTATCAATATAAGTATCTATAGAATATGGTCGATTTTTAAAATTATCAAATTTATAGGCAAATGTAGAAAAAATAGTATTAAACCAATGACAGGTCTGTTTTTACAGTCTATATAATTCTCTATAGAATATGGTTGATTTCTAAAATCATCAAAAAAGTTACAAAATTTATAGGCAAATGTAGATAAAATATAATGAAACCAATGACAGGTCTGTTTTTACTGTCAATATAATTCTCTATAGAATATGGTCGATTTCTATAATTATCAAAACAATTATCAAATTTAGAGGCAAATGTACAAAAAAATATTATTAAATCACTAACAGGTATGTTTTTACTGTCAATATAATTCCCTATAGATTATGGTCGATTTTCTAAAATTATCAAATTTATAGGCAAATGTAGAAAAAATATTATTAAACCAATGCCAGGTCAGTGTTTACTGTCAATATAATTCTCTATAGAATATGGTCCATTTCTAAAATTGTAAAAAAAGTTATCAAATTTATAGGCAAGTGTAGAAAAAATATTATTTAACCAATGACAGGTCTGTTTTTACTGTCAATATAATTCTCTATAGAATATGGTCAATTTCTAAAATTATAAAAAAAGTAACAAAATTTATAGGCAAATGTAGAAAAAATATTATTAAACCAGTGACAGGTCTGTTTTTACTGTCAATATAATTCTCTATAGAAAAGGTCGATTTCTAAAATTATCAAAAAAGTTATTAAATTTATAGACAAATGTAGAATAAATATTATTAAACCAATGAAAGGTCTGTTTTTACTGTCAATATAATTCTCTATAGAATATGGTTGATTCTAAAATTATCAGAAAAGTTATTAAATTTATAGGCAAATGTAAAAAAAATATTATTAAACCAAGTACAGGTCTGTTTTTACTGTCAATATAATTATCTATAGAATATGGTCGATTTTTAAAATTATCAAATTTATAGGCAAATGTAGAAAAGATAGTATTAAAAATTGACAGGTCTGTTTTTACTGTCAATATAATTCTCTATAGAATATGGTCGATTTCTAAAATTATCAAATTTATAGGCAAATGTAGAAAAAATATTATTTAACCAATGACAGGTCTGTTTTTACTGTCAATATAATTCTCTATAAAATATGGTTGATTCTAAAATTATCAGAAAAGTTATCAAATTTATAGGCAAATGTAAAAAAAATATTATTAAACCAATTACAGTTCTGTTTTTACTATCAATATAATTATCTATAGAATATGGTCGATTTTTAAAATTATCAAATTTATAGGCAAATGTAGAAAAAATAGTATTAAACCAATGACAGGTCTGTTTTTACAGTCTATATAATTCTCTATAGAATATGGTCCATTTCTAAAATCATCAAAAAAGTTACCAAATTTATAGGCAAATGTAGATAAAATATAATGAAACCAATGACAGGTATGTTTTCATTGTCAATATAATTCTCTATAGATTATGGTCCATTTCTAAAATTGTCTTAAAAGTTAAAATTTATAGGCAAATGTAGGAAAAATATTATTAAACCAATGACAGGTCTGTTTTTACTGTCAATATAATTCTCTATAGAATATGGTCGATTTCTATAATTATCAAAACAATTATCAAATTTAGAGGCAAATGTACAAAAAAAATATTATCAAATCACTAACAGGTATGTTTTTACTGTCAATATAATTCCCTATAGATTATGGTCGATTTTCTAAAATTATCAAATTTATAGGCAAATGTAGAAAAAATATTATTAAACCAATGCCAGGTCTGTGTTTACTGTCAATATAATTCTCTATAGAATATGGTCGATTTTCTAAAATTATCAAATTTATAGGCAAATGTAGAAAAAATATTATTAAACCAATGACAGGTCTGTGTTTACTGTCAATATAATTCTCTATAGAATATGGTCGATTTCTATAATTATCAAAATAATTATCAAATTTAGAGGCAAATGTAGAAAAAAATATTATTAAACCACTAACAGGTATGTTTTTACTGTCAATATAATTCCCTATAGAATATGGTCGATTTTCTAAAATAATAAAATTTATAGGCAAATGTAGAAAAAATATTAAACCAATGCCAGGTCTGTGTTTACTGTCAATATAATTCTATATAGAATATGGTCCATTTCTAAAATTGTAAATAAAGTTATCACATTTATAGGCAAGTGTAGAAAAATAATTATTTAACCAATTACAGGTCTGTTTTTACTGTCAATATAATTCTCTATAGAATATGGTCGATTTCTAAAATTATCAAAAAAGTTATTAAATTTATAGACAAATGTAGAATAAATATTCTTAAACCAATGACAGGTCTGTTTTAACTCTCAATATAATCCTCTATAGAATATTGTTGATTTCTAAAATTATCCGAAAAGTTATCAAATTTATAGGCAAATGTAGAAAAAATATTATTAAACCAAGTACAGGTCTGTTTTATCTGTCAATATAATTCTCTATAGAATATGGTCGATTTCTAAAATTATCAAAACAATTATCAAATTTAGAGGCAAATGTAGAAAAACATATTATTAAACCAATGACAGGTATGTTTTTACTGTCAATATAATTCTCTATAGAATATGGTCGATTTTCTAAAATTATCAAATTTATAGGTAAATGTAGAAAAAATATTATTAAACCAATGACAGGTCTGTGTTTACTGTCAATATAATTCTCTATAGAATATGGTCCATTTCTAAAATTGTAAATAAAGTTATCAAATTTATAGGCAAGTGTTGAAAAAATATTATTTAACCAATGACAGGTCTGTTTTTACTGTCAATATAATTCTCTATAGAATATGGTCGATTTCTAAAATTGTCTAAAAAGTCATAAAATTTATAGGCAAATGTAGAAAAAATATTATTAAACCAATGACAGGTCTGTTTTTACTGTCAATATAATTCTCTAAAGAATATAGTCGATTTCTAAAATTATCCAAAAAGTTATTAAATTTATAGACAAATGTAGAATAAATATTATAAAACCAATAACAGGTCTGTTTTTACTGTCAATATAATTCTCTATAGAATATGGTTGATTTCTAAAATTATCAAAAAAGTTACAAAATTTATAGGCAAATGTAGATAAAAGGTAATGAAACCAATGACAGGTATGTTTTCATTGTCAATATAATTCTCTATAGAATATGGTCGATTTCTAAAATTGTCTTAAAAGTTATAAAATTTATAGGCAAATGTAGGAAAAATATTATTAAACCAATGACAGGTCTGTTTTTACTGTCAATATAATTCTCTATAGAATATGGTCGATTTCTATAATTATCAAAACAATTATCAAATTTAGAGGCAAATGTAGAAAAAAATATTATTAAACCACTAACAGGTATGATTTTACTGTCAATATAATTCCCTATAGAGTATGGTTGATTTTCTAAAATTATCAAATTGATAAGCAAATGTAGAAAAAATATTATTAAACCAATGCCAGGTCTGTGTTTACTGTCAATATAATTCTCTATAGAATATGGTCAATTTCTAAAATTATCAAAAAAATTATTAAATTTATAGACAAATGTAGAATAAATATTATTAAACCAATGACAGGTCTGTTTTAACTGTCAATATAATTCTCTATAGAATATGGTTGATTTCTAAAATTATCAGAAAAGTTATCAAATTTATAGGTAAATGTAGAAAAAATATTAATAAACCAAGTACAGGTCTGTTTTATCTGTCAATATAATTCCCTATAGAATATGGTCGATTTCGAAAATTATCAAAACAATTATCAAATCTAGAGGCAAATGTAGAAAAAAATATTATTAAACCAATGACAGGTATGTTTTTACTGTCAATATAATTCTCTATAGAATATGGTCGATTTTCTAAAATTATCAAATTTATAGGCAAATGTAGAAAAAATATTATTAAACCAATGACAGGTCTGTGTTTACTGTCAATATAATTCTCTATAGAATATGGTCCATTTCTAAAATTGTAAATAAAGTTATCAAATTTATAGGCAAGTGTTGAAAAAATATTATTTAACCAATGACAGGTCTGTTTTTACTGTCAATATAATTCTCTATAGAATATGGTCGATTTCTAAAATTGTCTAAAAAGTTATAAAATTTATAGGCAAATGTAGAAAAAATATTATTAAACCAATGACAGGTCTGTGTTTACTGTCAATATAATTCTCTATAGAATATGGTCCATTTCTAAAATTGTAAATAAAGTTATCAAATTTATAGGCAAGTGTTGAAAAAATATTATTTAACCAATGACAGGTCTGTTTTTACTGTCAATATAATTCTCTATAGAATATGGTCGATTTCTAAAATTGTCTAAAAAGTCATAAAATTTATAGGCAAATGTAGAAAAAATATTATTTAACCAATGACAGGTCTGTTTTTACTGTCAATATAATTCTCTAAAGAATATAGTCGATTTCTAAAATTATCCAAAAAGTTATTAAATTTATAGACAAATGTAGAATAAATATTATAAAACCAATAACAGGTCTGTTTTTACTGTCAATATAATTCTCTATAGAATATGGTTGATTTCTAAAATTATCAAAAAAGTTACAAAATTTATAGGCAAATGTAGATAAAAGGTAATGAAACCAATGACAGGTATGTTTTCATTGTCAATATAATTCTCTATAGAATATGGTCGATTTCTAAAATTGTCTTAAAAGTTATAAAATTTATAGGCAAATGTAGGAAAAATATTATTAAACCAATGACAGGTCTGTTTTTACTGTCAATATAATTCTCTATAGAATATGGTCGATTTCTATAATTATCAAAACAATTATCAAATTTAGAGGCAAATGTAGAAAAAAATATTATTAAACCACTAACAGGTATGATTTTACTGTCAATATAATTCCCTATAGGGTATGGTCGATTTTCTAAAATTATCAAATTGATAGGAAAATGTAGAAAAAATATTATTAAACCAATGCCAGGTCTGTGTTTACTGTCAATATAATTCTCTATAGAATATGGTCAATTTCTAAAATTATCAAAAAAATTATTAAATTTATAGACAAATGTAGAATAAATATTATTAAACCAATGACAGGTCTGTTTTAACTGTCAATATAATTCTCTATAGAATATGGTTGATTTCTAAAATTATCAGAAAAGTTATCAAATTTATAGGTAAATGTAGAAAAAATATTAATAAACCAAGTACAGGTCTGTTTTATCTGTCAATATAATTCCCTATAGAATATGGGCGATTTCTAAAATTATCAAAACAATTATCAAATCTAGAGGCAAATGTAGAAAAAAATATTATTAAACCAATGACAGGTATGTTTTTACTGTCAATATAATTCTCTATAGAATATGGTCGATTTTCTAAAATTATCAAATTTATAGGCAAATGTAGAAAAAATATTATTAAACCAATGACAGGTCTGTGTTTACTGTCAATATAATTCTCTATAGAATATGGTCCATTTCTAAAATTGTAAATAAAGTTATCAAATTTATAGGCAAGTGTTGAAAAAATATTATTTAACCAATGACAGGTCTGTTTTTACTGTCAATATAATTCTCTATAGAATATGGTCGATTTCTAAAATTGTCTAAAAAGTTATAAAATTTATAGGCAAATGTAGAAAAAATAGTATTAAACCAATGACAGGTCTGTTTTTACTGTCAATATAATTCTCTAAAGAATATAGTCGATTTCTAAAATTATCAAAAAAGTTATTAAATTTATAAACAAATGTAAAATAAATATTATAAAACCAATAACAGGTCTGTTTTTACTGTCAATATAATTTTCTATAGAATATGGTCGATTTCTAAAATTATCAAAAAAGTTATTAAATTTATAGGCAAATGTAGAATAATTATTATTAAACCAATGACAGGTCTGTTTTTACTGTCAATATATTTCTCTAAAGAATATGGTTGATTTCTAAAATTATCAGAAAAGTTATCAAATTTATAGTCAAATGTAGAAAAAATATTATTAAACCAAGTACAGGTCTGTTTTTACTGTCAATATAATTATCTATAGAATATGGTCGATTTTTAAAATTATCAAATTTATAGGCAAATGTAGAAAAGATAGTACTAAAAAATGACAGGTCTGTTTTTACTGTCAATATAATTCTCTATAGAATATGGTCGATTTCTAAAATTATCAAAAAAGTTATTAAATTTATAGACAAATGAAGAATAAATATTATTAAACCAATGACAGGTCTGTTTTTACTGTCAATATAATTCTCTATACAATATGGTTGATTCCTTAAATCGGTCAATTGTATATAATGTTACCTTAAATCGGTCAATTGTATATGATGTTACCTTAAATCGATCAGGACAATTTTTCTAATATGTATTGACAATTGTATAAGAAGTTATTTTGAACCAACCATGGCTTTATTAATTTCAAAAAAAATATTTGTCAGTTAATTTAGCAACTTTTTCGATTATTTTATTAGAAGAATCCATCAATCAAACTTTATAAATATTTGTATAGAATTATCACTAATCTGCTAATAGTGTTTTGATAATTTTCCATATTTTACAGCAAATGTATCATTTTTAGCTCACCTGGCCCGAAGGGCAAAGTGAGCTTTTCCCCATCACTTTGCGTCCGGCGTCCGTCGTCGTTAACTTTTACAAAAATCTTATCCTCTGAAACTGCTGGGCCAAATTAAACCAAACTTGGCCACAATCATCATTGGGGTATCTAGTTTAAAAAATGTGTGGCGTGACCCCGCCAACCAACCAAGATGGCCGCACTGGCTAAAAATAGAACATAGGGGTAAAATGCAGTTTTTGGCTTATAACTCAAAAACCAAAGCATTTAGAGCAAATCTGACATGAAGTAAAATTGTTTATCAGGTCAAGATCTATCTGCCCTGAAATTTTCAGATAAATCAGACAACCCGTTGTTGGGTTGCTGCCCCAAAATTGGTCATTTTAAGGAAATTTCACCGTTTTTGGTTATTATCTTGAATATAATTATAGATAGAGATAAACTGTAAATAGCAATAATGTTCAGCAAAGTAAGATCTACAAAAAAGTCAGCATGACTAAAATGGTCAGTTGACCCCTTAAGGAGTTATTGCCGTTTATAGTCATTTTTTGTCAATTTTTCGTGAAGTTTTGTTATCTTGTACAAAAATCTTCTCCTCTGAAACTACAAAGACAAATTTAACCAAACTTGTCCACAATCATCATTAGGGTATCTAGTTTAAAAAATGTGTGGCGTGACCCGGCCAACCAAACAAGATGGCCGCCACAGCTATAAATAGAACATAGGGATAAAATGCAGTTTTTGGCTTATGACTCAAAAACCAAAGCATTTAGTGCTAATCTGATATGGAATAAAATTGATTTTCAGGTCAAGATCTATCTGCCCTGAATTTTTCAGATGAATCGGACAACCTGTTGTTGGGTTGCTGCCCCTGAATTGGTAACTTTAAGGAAATTTTGCTGTTTTTGGTTATTATCTTGAATATTATTATAGATAGAGATAAACTGTAAACAGCAATAATGTTGAGCAAAGTAAGATTTACAAATAAGTCAACATGATTGAAATGGTCAGTTAACCCCTTTAGGAGTTATTGCCCTTTATAGTCAATTTTTAACCATTTTTCGTAAATCTTAGTTATCTTTTACAAAAATCTTCTCCTCTGAAACTACTGGGCCAAGTTCATTATAAATAGAGATAATTGTAAGCAGTTAGAATGTTCAGTAAAGTAAGATGTACAAACACATCACCATCACAAAAACACAATTTTGTCATGAATCCATCTGCGTCCTTTGTTTGATATTCACATAGACCAAGGTGAGCGACACAGGCTCTTTAGAGCCTCTAGTTTAAATACTTGTATATGAAGTTACCTTAAATCGGTCATTTGATCCAGAAAATTTTCCTAATATGTATTGACAATTGTATTAGAAATAAAATTGAACCAACCATGGTTTTTTTAATTTTTTTAAAAATATTTGTCAGTTAATTTAGCCACTTTTTGGATTATTGTATTTGATGAAACCATCAATCGATCAAACTTTTTATATATTTGTATAGAATTATCACTAAAACTGCCATTGATATTTGATAATTTTCCCTATTTAACAGTAAATTTATCTTTTTTTTAATATTTGTTTATGATGTTACCTTAAATCGGTCATTTGATCAAGACAATTTTCTAATATGTATTGACAATTGTATTAGAAATAAAATTGAACCAATCATGGCTTTTTTAATTTTTTTAAAATATTTGTCAGTTAATTTAGCCACTTTTTGGATTATTGTATTAGATTAAACCATAAATGGATCAAACATTTTAAATATTTGTATAGAATGAACGCTAAAACTGTCCTTGGTGTATTGATAATTTTCAACATTTTGCAGTAAATTTATCATTTTTTTATTATTTGTATAAGATGTTACCTTAAATCGGTCATTTGATCAAGACATTTTTTTATATGTATTGCCAATTGTATTAGAAGTGAATTTGAACCAACCATGGCTTTATTAATTTTAAAAAAAAATATTTGTCAGTTAATTTAGCGAATTTTTGGATTATTTTATTTGAAGAAACCATTAATTCATCAAACTTTATAAATATTTGTATAGAATTATCACTAATCTGCTAATAGTGTTTTGGTAATTTTCCCTATTTTACAGCAAATGTATCATTTTTTTAATACTCGTATATGAAGTTACCTTAAATCGGTCATTTGATCAAGACAATTTTTCTAATATGTATTGACAATTTTATTAGAAATAGAATTGAACCAACCATGGCTTTATTAATTTTTTTAAAAATATTTTTCAGTTAATTTAGCCACTTTTTGGATTATTGTATTAAATGAAACCATCAATCGATCAAACTTAAACTTTTTATACATTTGTATAGAATTATCACTAAAACTGCCATTGGTGTTTTGATAATTTTCCCTTGATATTATAGGCTCCCCATAGAATAAGTAGTGATCAACAGAATTACGTCAGAATGTCAATGATAGTTCTAGAGGTATTATCAGGCGTTTTATACGATCGCTTATACATAGATACAAAGACTGGAGAAATACTTGATCGTGATAAGTTGAACATAACAGAAATGTGTAAGAAATATTGTGCTTTAAAAATAAACTTTCCAAGTAAAGGCTTTAGGAAAATAGAAAAGGTTGACGAGATTTCTACCAATGAAGATACTATTGGTGACGACATTCAACGGATACGTGTGATCAGAAATGAAATGCAGCATTAGATGACACACGATACCAAACACTAATCACTATAGTTCATGATATGCTAACTAGATTTGACCAGCGTAACAATCCAGCAGGTGAATCCTATGTAAAACGATTAGACGAAATCAAGAAAATGGAATTAGAGACAAGGAGTTTTTGAAGAGATAAAAGAACGAATGAAAGCAGGTAACTTAAGTGATTTCTTTTTCATGTTTGAAGTACAGGAATAAATCCTAAATCTTGAAAGACAGATAACACCACGCCCAAATAGAAATCGATGGAAAAGAGTACAACAGTAAAAAATCAATACACTAAACAGTAAAACCAATGCTCTGAAGCCAACAAAAAAACGTTCCCCTTCGTTCTCGGCTATTGACGATTACGATAGGAAAACGTGAATACAAAAGTTTATCCTGTTTACATTTCCTTGTTAATAAAGGTAGATAAACTGCAACTTTCAATTAACAAGTCTCGTCAGATGATATAATACTTTTCTAAAACTATTAGAAAAATACTTGCTTTTATACAGAAAAGAAAAATAGGAATGCAAGTATGCAAAACCAAATATATCAACCCCGAATTTAAAACACCTAACCATTTGTTTGAACGATGTGCTTGTTATTTTTGTGACTTTTGTATAATATATTAGGCAATGAAGAAAGTGTCCATTACAATACCTCCTAATCAAAACAAATGTTCTTAAACAGCTATTAGATATATTTAGACTGAAAATGTCAAAGTGAA
This sequence comes from Mytilus edulis, assembly GCF_963676685.1. Taxonomy (NCBI): domain Eukaryota; kingdom Metazoa; phylum Mollusca; class Bivalvia; order Mytilida; family Mytilidae; genus Mytilus; species Mytilus edulis. The sequence continues at coordinate 34,824,753 of NC_092354.1, forward strand.
AACAAATCGATATGTACGACGTGTTTTATACCTTGTTAATCTATTTCACATATTTTGAATTATTGTATTGTATATTTCGACGTAAATATGCTTCAGACATGTATATTATGTATACGATTTAAATGTAGTTCAACATCATTTAGATGCACACAAAATATGACAACATCCGGAAAAATCAAACAAATACTTAAACCAAGTCTGCATCATCAATTCTAACTTAGAATGAATAATAATACATACAACAAATCATCTGGATAAACCAAGTCTACATCATCAATTCTAACTTAAAGTGAATAATAATACATACAACAAATCATCTGGATAAACCAAGTCTACATCATCAATTCTAACTTAAAGTGAATAATAATACATACAACAAATCATCTGGATAAACCAAGTCTACATCATCAATTCTAACTTAAAGTAAATAATAATACATACAACAAATCATCTGGGTTTTTTTATCATGTGCTTAACATATCAAAATCTGATGACAAACAATTTATGCTTTTTTTAAGTGGTGGAGCAGGAGTAGGAAAAACATGACTTACAAAATGCATATACCAAGCACTAATAAAATATTACAATACAACACAGGGAGAAAATCCAAATCAGAAGTCCATTATTCTGGCCGCACCAACAGGCAAAGCAGCGTATTTGAAAGGAGGTGTTACATTGCATGCAGCATTTGGAGTTCCAGCAAACCAGGAATTTCAGTATCGTCCATTAAAACATGAACTTTTAAATGTATTTAGACATCAACTTGAACATCTTCAACTTATTATCATAGATGAAATTTCAATGTGTGGATCAAAATTATTTTGTTTTATCAATCAGAGAATGCAAGAAATTATGGGTGTATCAAAACCATTTGGAGGTATTAATATCATCACTATTGGAGATCTTTTCCAACTTAGGCCAGTAATGGATTCCTGGATTTTTAAACAACCTTCTGGCAATTCTACTCAAATTTGTGGAAAGAAAAATTCATGTTTTATGAACTGACAGATATAATGATACAGAAAAATGAAAAACACATTTGCAGAGATACTTAACAGAATAAGAGAAGGAAACCAAACTGTTGAAGATGTGATTTTTTTAAAGACAAGAGTAATACAATCTGATATTCCAGAGTATCCTACATTTGCCACTCATCTGCTTTACCACAACAAAAGTGTAGATATGTATAACAACAAAAGAGGGACGAAAGATACCAAAGGGGCAGTCAAACTCATAAATCTAAAACAAACTGACAACGCCATCGCTAAAAATGAAAAAGACAAACAGAAAAACAATAGTACACATGACACAACATAGAAAACTAAAGAATAAACATCACGAACCCCACCAAAAACTAGGGGTGATCTCAGGTGCTCCGGAAGGGTAAGCAGATCCTGCTCCACATGTGGCACCCGTCGTGTTGCTTATGTGATTACAAATCCGGTAAATAGTATAATAAGTAGGTCACATTCATGAAAGGGAAGGAAATTGTAGTTACGACGTAAGAAACATATCCGATATCATTTGTGAAACGGTTATTCCATAACGGTCAACCAACTCGTGATGGCGTCCGTAAAGTTTACGAAGGGATGATTTCAACTTCACCATTTGGAACTCTTGGTTTAATAGCTTCCTTGTGAGCAGTAACCCTCTATCAAGAAAATCATGATAGGAAATGCAAGCATGGGAATATCGTATCAATTGGGAGATATATACCCCGTATGTAGGTGCTGCTGGAATGTTGCTACTTAGAAATGGAAAGTTCACAATTGGAAAGCTGAAATCATCTCTTTTGTCGTAAAGGTTTGTTTTCAACCGACCCTCATTGTCAATTTCTAGATGTAAGTCAAGATATGAAGCCGACTTAACTGTATCTGTAGTATACTTTATTTCCAATTCGATGGGATAGATGTGTTCCACATAGTCACCAAATTTTGAATTGTTTAGTGAAAGAACGTCATCTATATAGCGGAAAATAGAGTTAAAGGATATTGCTAACTTCTTATCTTTCTTCCTAAGAAGTTCCTGCATGAAGTCAGCCTCATAATAATAAAGAAACAAGTCGGCAAGTAGAGGGGCACAGTTTGTTCCCATTGGGATACCGACAGTCTGTTGAAAAACACGTCCTCCGAACGTTACAAATATAATGTCAATCAAGAAATCTAGCAACTTGATAATATCGGTTTCAGAGAATTTTTTGTTTGAATCAGAGTGATTCTTTACAAAGTATGATTTATCCCTCCCTAAGACAAGATACTTGTATCTACGTTGGCCATTCTTTTTTATGAAGCAAAGTAATACCAACTCTTTCAAGATTGTATGTACTCTAAAAGATCTTTGGAATTTTTAAGTTTCCACATCTGATTCACGCCACCTCTAGAATAGGCAGTTTCACAATAACTTTGAAGGCCGTCTTTGATTGCTGATAAAATAGATGTTAATAATTTAGAAAGAGGTTTCGTGGAGCACTTGGAAGACCCAGCAATATATCGTTGTTTGTAAGGACACTTATGTAGTTTAGGTATCTAATACAGTGATGGAAGATCAAGTTCTTCGTCTTTGGTTGAAATACCAAAGGAACAAAGAACAGACCTATGATTATCCAGGATTTCCTTTTTGGTAAGTGTCGTGAGGGTATATGTTGAGTTTCCAAGTGAATTGTCTATACCTAATTCGTTTATCAAGCAATTAATGTAGTGACTTTTACAGACAAAAACGATGTTATTTGGGGCTTTGTCTGCGGGACAACAACATATTTATCATGGAGGTCGGATAAGTGTTTAGCACTGTACAATGGTACAATGAGTGCAAAAACCATAAAGTTATAGTGAAATGAAAACCAGGTCAAACAGGTCCTAGCTACAATCACGGGCATCTTTTGGACAGATTTTCCTAATGGCATTCAGTGCAGTAGTATTTGAAACTCTTGGTCATTACACATTTTTCTAAATGACCCAGCTGGAAGGGATGAACTTTTCCTCCTCCCTGTCAGATTCCTTCCACACTACCCTGCACCACTGTTGTCAGCCATTATGAAAAAGCTACAAAATAAAATATAAAATAAAAATACGTTTTGGAACTTGATGTGTACATGTTGAGTGTTAATGATGCAAAACTTGTCATGTAATCAGTCAAAAACTATTATCACTTAAATTTATCATTTATGGTAGATGTGAGCATATGCCTGTCGTATTTTTGAGTTCTTTTTTTAATGTATAGCTTTTTTTTATGTATTCATGTTAGTTTTGTTTTATGGATAGTTTATCTACCTGAAGAAACACATAAAGCTATTATAAAACTAAGAGAAATGTTCTTAACCTGTCACAAGACTCCTAAAAATTCTTACCACATCTAAGTGGACACATTTACCATCTTTCCTTCCCATTCAGCATAGGCAGTAAAAGAGTGTCCTTCATAATTCCATAATTCGTCTAAATTGTCTTTGGTTATTTTCAATACAGTATTTTTCAAAATCTTTGAATTGCAGAGATTTTCAAAGAAATTCTATTAACTGTTTTGACTGATCAAATCACACAGGTCTTATTTTCCCTTGTTTTTTTTTTAACAGAAAACAACTATCTTTTTTCCTTTTAGAAACAAAAACATGGATTGATCTTGGTTTTCTTCTGCATTTGGATTTTCCCATTTCAACAAGCCTTTTTGCAAAAGAGGGACGAAAGATACCAAAAGGACAGTCAAACTCATAAATCATCTAAAATAAACTGACAACGCCATGGCTAAAAATGAAAAAGACAAACAATTGTACCCATGACACAACATAAAACAACTAAAGAATAAACAACACGAACCCCACCAAAAACTAGGGGTGATTTCAGGTGCTCCGGAAGGGTAAGCAGATCCTGCTCCACATGTGGCACCAGTCTTGTTGCTTATGTGATAACAAATCCGATAAAAAGTCTAATACGGTAGGTGACGTTCATGAAAGAGAAGGGGATTGTAGTTACGACGAAAGGTTCATATCTTAATGCAATTGGATTTTGAGGCTTCCTCGTACTTTTTTTCATTTTAAATAAATGATTTACAAATTCTCTTCTACTTCAGACTCCTTCCCGATGACTGTTTCAGGAAAATTGTAAGATATTTAATACACAATTCCATGCATGACGAACAACCGGATGTTTATGATAAGGGCCGATTCAAAACAATGTGTATAAATGGTATTAATTCAATTACTAGTATACAAAAACAGCTCTTTAACTATTTACATACGATTTTCCTGTTTTCTATTGCAAACTGTATTACTCAATTCCATAGAAACAATCAGGAATAGATAAAACTTAAAAATAATGAAAGTTTTCAAATCGCACCACTGAGCACTTCCAAAGTAAATTGGAGAGGGGGGGGGGGGGGGGGCATCTCAAGGATACATAAGGTGTTGACATCTTATGTCACAAAGCTGTTGATTTTGTTCAAAATGTTGGGATTTCTAAAACAGACCAATTCGTATTCCAAAAGTTTATATCAACCTTTCAGTGAAGAGGTTCAGAAGCATTCTATTGTTTTTGCTCTGCACTGGCTTTATAGGGAAAATCTAACCTGGTAAATCCTTTGATATGTTCAGTAACTGAATGCTGTAGGAGTGAGTAAGGATCGATGCAACATCCAGCATCCTTCACATGTCGTGACAAACTACTAGTATATCGTATAGTAAAAAAGGAAGGGAAATTCAAAATAGGAAGACATAAAATAAGGCAATGGTTGCAAGATCAGGACTCATACGGTTATCTAGAAATACAGAAGTAGATATGTTGTCAAAACGATAGAGAGTTTATGGGAAATATATTTATACAACATGTATCCTCATATATGTACATGTATCATGTATGCTATGAAAGATGGTGCGATTTTTGTCAGCACAAGACAAGTTTGAAGTTAATGTAGTGCTTTCACATGAAATTGATGTCACTCACTTTTTTCTAAGACTTTATAATAAAATAAGGACAACAAGAAACAAGGGGACAAGAACAAGTGGTGTGTTCCATATTAAAAGGTGCATGTACTGAGGATTTAACTTACCCTTCTTCAAGTCTATGGATTTGTAAGGGGTGTGAACCCTACATGTTAAAGAAATTTAATGCATAAAACTTTTTCCCTTTAAAAATATAAATAATGGAATACATTACAACATTAATAAATGAGGTCACCATTTATAGTACAGTTTATGATGTCAAGAACCTAATTTGAAAACTTTTGATTCCATGATACAAATCAAAAAGGGGTCACAACAAGACTGCCTTAATCCAATCATAACATCACTATTTATCTGAGCCTGATGTTCTTCAATTGGTTATATAAATACATATATAAGAAGTGATATGAGTGCAAATGAAACATCTCTCCAATTCATCAAGTCACAATTAATTAAGTAAAGGTACATCATTAAAGGTTGAAATTATGGCCTTTGACACAGAACCTTCACTCACACCTTTAGATTTTAGTGAAACAGAAAGCCTAGTCCAATCTTATCATCCCCCCTTTTTTCAGGCTTTGATGTGGGGTCACCAGTATTGATCCGGATCTTGGCAACATGTCCACCAGGTCAATATTATCGACTTTATATTCTTTGTTCTTGCTTTAGAAAATAGAAAAGGTTATTCAAACAAGATCTTTTAATCTACACTTTTAAATTTCCCCGCTAGAAAAACTGTTTTCCTCCTATTATCTCCTCCTGATAAACCTTGACAACACCTATAGACGAACTTTGAAGTTGGATGACAAAAATGCATATCTTTAAAATCTAATGAAATATTTTTTCCCCGACAAAACATTACATTACCTTTCATGTCCTGCAAGATCTAGTCTGTCCCGGCGTTTCCTTTTGTCAATATTTTTTTTAGTTTTCAGGCCATTTTCCCGTCTCCTTATTGTCATTCTCGTCAGTGACTATTTCCACCTTTTGTGCTATTAGGTTGAGGTCATCACTTTGACATGTATGCATGAAATACTTGCCACTGTATATAAATACACAAATATACAATATACAAATTCATCTATTAATTCTTACAAAATTTGTTAGTAATGTCAAGATATGTATATCATAACATTGTCAGACTTCAAAGTACAGATAAATTTCAAATGTTTCCTGAATAAGCATGATCAAATTGCCACTTCAAACAATCAATGGTTCTATATCAAATTAAAGTTTCAATTGATTGAGACACAAATTTATTTTCATTACTACCACTACCACACTAATAAAAACTGGCCGCCATGACATATCAAACATTGCTGAATAAGCGTTTAACACCAACAAACAATCCATTAACAACCAATCAGACTGTATCAGTAATTGTCTTTTTTTCTTTCTTTAAGTATGTCAAAAGAAATACAAACAAAATTATAATAACACCACTTTAGAAATAGTTGTCCAGTTGATTAAAGATGGTGGAATCTTTATGAGAAAGGCTGCTTTGGCATATGGTATCCCTAGATCTACAATACAAGACAAGGTAATTGGGAGGACTTAAATTGCAGCGCGATCTGGACCTAAGTCTGTACTATCTACCACAGAAGAGTCAAGAGTTGTTGAATGGTGCATAGAAATGGCAAAAAATATTACCCAAGAACCAGATAAGAATTGTTACACATAGTTAAGAAAATTTTGGAAGACGATAGCAAACAAACAAAGTTCAGAGATAATCTACAGTTTTAAATCGCGTCATCCAGAAATCTCAGAGAGAACAAATGATCTTGGAAAGGAAAGGGCCATGGATTCACCTTTAAAGATAAAGATTGATTGATTGTTGGTTGCTTTACGCTTTAAGCATATTCTTTAAATCAGACAAAAGGTCCTTCAATAAACTAAATTTCTGGATTAAAGCAAATTAATTATTTACAAATAAAAATTAACAGTAAGATAACGTGATAAATATTAAAATAGTTTTAAATATAATAAAAATTTTATATTTTATAATATATTCCAACTTCTGTTAAGATTGAAACAATATTTGTAAATAAAAAATTATTAAATAAATCATACATATTATTGTCATTGAAATGCCTTCTACGAATATCAGCAAAGTTAATACAATTAAAACATGTTTAATAGTATACTTGCAGTTACAAGGTATACATTGTGGTTCTACTTCATTTTTTAAAAGATTGATTGATTGATTGTTGGTTGCTTTACGCCGCATTAGCACAAAAAGGTTATATCGCGGCGAGAGCCAATTCGAATATTTTTACAATTTAAAGCATATTTTTAAAACAAGACAAAAAGTCCTTCAATATACTAGAATTCTAGACTAAAGCAATTTGATTATTTACAAATAAAATCAACAGTAAGATAACGTGATAAAAATTAACTAGAGGCTCTGAAGAGCCTGAATCGCTCACCTGTTACTGTATTTACTGATGTCGGCCATCTTGGTTGGTAGGCGGGGTCATTAGACACTTTTTAAAACTAGATACCCTAGTAATGATTGTGGCCAAGTTTGGTTAAATTTGGCCCATAGTTTTAGAAAAGAAGATTTTTGTACAAATTACAAAAATGATGAAAAGTTGTTCAATATTGACTATAAAGGACAATAACTCCTAAAGGGGTTCTCTGACAATTTTGATCACGTAGACTTATTTGTAGATCTTACTTTGCTGAACATTATTGCTGTTTACAGTTTATCTCTATCTATAATAGTATTCAAGATAATAACCAAAAACTGCAAAATTTCGTTAAAATTACCAATTCAGAAACAGCAACCTAACAACAGGTTGTCGGATTCGTCTAAAAATTTCAGGGAGATAGATCTTGACCTGATCATCAATTTTACCCCATGTCAGATTGCTCTAATTGCTTTGGTTTCAAAGATATAAGCCAAAATATACATTTTACCCCTGTTCTATTTTTAGCCATGGTGGCCATCTTGGTTTGATGGCCAGGTCATCGGACAAATTTTTTAAACAAGATACCTCAAGGATGATTGTGGCCAAGTCTGGTTAAATTTGGCCAAGTAGTTTCAGAGGAGAAGATTTTTGTAAAAGTTTCCGGACGACGGACGCCGGACGCCAAGTGATGAGAAAAGCTCACTTGACATTTCAGGTCAGGTGAGCTAAAAAAACGACTTGAATATAATAACATTTTTATATTCTATAATAAATTCCAATTTCTTTTAAAAATGCAACAATATTAGTAAATGGAACATTATTAAATAAATCATACATCTATACTATTAAACGAGAAGACCTTATTTTGTGTGTCGCTTCTCTTCCTTCCACAATAAATTAATCATCATGCCTCTATGTTCTTTATGTTACATGCATAGTCGCATTTGTCATCCATTCTTATGATTATTCAGATTGAGTAATTTTGGGAGAAAAACGACAAAATAGGTGTCCGGATATTGTTTCCGTTATCAGACAGACTTTTAGTCATAGATAAGACTTCCGGTTTTAAACATACACAAGAACAACCAATCGAATGATAGATTACAAAAATGAAAAATAAATAAGCCAATCAGAGCGTTCTCCATATAATGGTTTTTAGATCGCAAGAACCACAACTATTATACCTCCTTAGAGACAAGTATGTTTTCGCGTTTATCCACCTGTAAACTACGATTTACTATAATATATATACAGAGACTCTGTATTCTGTCTACTTTTTCTGAAATATTTACTATCTAAGGGGTCATACCAGTTGCATATATATTGAAATAAGTAAAACATGTGGAAAAAAGAATGTGTCCATAGTATACGGATGCCACATCGGCACTATCATTTACCAGGTTTAGTGGACCGTGAAATGGGGTCAAATCTTTAATTTGTCCATAGTATACGGATGCCACTTCGGCACTATCATTTACTATGTTTAGTGGATCGTGAAATGGGGTCAAATCTCTAATTTGGCATTAAAATTAGAAAGATCATATCATAAGGAACATATTTACTAAGTTTCGAGTTAGTTGGACTTCAACTTCATCAAAAACTTCCTCCACAAAAACTTTAACCTGAAGCGGGACTGACGAACGAATGAACGGACGAACAGACTAGAAAACATAATTCCCATAAATGGAGTATAAAAATTTATTATTGAAAGTGAAAACTTTACCCTGAAGCATGACAGGACGGACGAACAGACTAGAAAACACAATTCTCATAAATGGGGCATAACAATTTAGTGATTTGGCCAAAAATAAAAGTAGAGTAGAGATAGAGGAGGGCAGGACTTATTCGGGACATCGGGATCGGGTGTTTTTAAGCCCGGGATTTCGGGATCAGGGCCCCTCAGACCACCCCTCCAATAAGCCTGTCATTTAAATACGAGTTTCAAATCCTACCATTGGCATGTTAATAGGGCTTTTACCAAAAAATGCATTGTAGCACAGAGGAAGAAAAATTGTGCTATAAGGCCATAAACACGAAAAATAATTGAATTTCACAGAAAGGAAACACATAACGGACTTAAGAAAAACGGTAGAGGGCTTTTGATACCTTATATGAAATTCTCCAGTCATAATATCTTTTACAAAAATTCATCCTACAACAGTTTACAAGATGCATATGCCCGCGATTTCGCGGGTGTATTCTAGTATTATCGGTAATTTGGGCATTTTTCCTTTGATGTGTACTCGCTTATAATGTCAATATCAGTGTACTGTCCTTGATATGAAAATTATTGGGTCAGTTCGTAATTGACATGCGCTAAAGTAGTGCGGAAGAATATGTTTTTTTTTTGGTAACCAATGAAAACGCGTTCCGTCACGCATATCATTAACCGCTTTGCCGGAACTATAAAGTTATGTCGTTCTCGCAACTAATGTAAACAAATCGAAACATCGTGTTACTTCCAACACCAAAAATACTGATAATTAAAAAAAACCTAAATAGTATTGTAAGTCACGTTCTAAAAAAATCGTCTGCTTTCATAAACATGGATCCCTACTCTGCCGTCTTTAACGAATATCTTGACCCATTATACTTGGAAGATGACTATGATTGATTGATTGATTGTTGGTTGCTTAACGTCCAGTGGCAAATATTTCATGCATATTCAGGACGAGAACAAGTTCACAATAAATACAATATGTAGGTTGATACAATAGAGGCCATCTGGGATGATGGTCGGGGAAAATTTGGACTGCCACTGGAAAATGAGGGTATATTGGATAGGGACAGAAATTTGGCCTTGCAACAGGCCACCTACGGACCCCTCAAAGAGTTGTTGCAAGGGTTCTTAACGTGCAAAGAGCGTGGCACTCTCTTTACACGAGGCATCGGATTTAACGTCCCCTTCTGACGGACGTGACTGCGAACTTGATACATCCCGCACAGCCAAACGGACGCCCCACTTCAGCAAGCGTTTTACTGCCGGTCGGGAGAAGACCAAGTGACCATATTTCTATACCCCAGTCACCCTTGGGGGTTAAGAAGATGACTATGAAGTTCCACAATTTGATGTCCAATATACACAACCACAAATTAATTATTACACCTTTAAACCAGCTAAAACCCCCTCGCCAATAAAACCAAATGAAAATAAAGAAAATGAAGTCAATATTACTGAAACTGAAACCCAGCCACAAACATTACAACTCCAACAAATACCTGATCTAGATTTCCTTGATGATAGTTTTACAGCACAAATTTCAGAGCTACCAAATTGTGATTTTGAAAAGTTTTTAAGCAATATATCTGAAGAAAATCTCAACAGTATGGCTGAACAAAACGCAAAATTTCACAGTAGATTTGTAACAAATGATGAAAATGAAAGGGCAACTTTTATTGAACAAAGAGAAAATTCAAATACCATTAGGAAAATGAACTCAGCTGTTAAAACTTTCCAACAATATCTTATAAATGTCAAGGCAGAATTTAGAGAAATACATACGATGCAACCGCACGAGTTAGACCAGTACCTGCAAGAATTTTTTGTAGGTATTCGGAAAGAAGTAAAAGTAAAAAACAATAATGACATTCAAGAAATTGAAAGAGAATATCAACCTGGAAGTCTTGATGGCTTTCAGTCAATGATCAACAAACACCTAAAAATGAAAGAATATCCTTTGGATATCATAAGGGATGACCAATTCAAGAAATCGCGCGATTGCTTAACCGCTAAAAAAAAGCATTTGAAACAGCTAGGCCTTGGAAACCATCCCAATGCTGCAGAAGCTTTGGAGTCTGAAGACGAGGAGGAATTGTACAGATCAGGGGGTTTTGGTACTGATGATCTGGACAGTTTGTTAAGTACAATTTGGTATATGAATACCATTCATTTCGGACTACGTGGTTCTCACGAACATAGACAATTGAAGTGTGGAGATTTGAAACTGGAAACTGACAGAAATGAAAACCAGTGCTTAAGCTACAATGAAAGACTAACTAAAACAAGAGATGGCTCAAATACAAAAAATACAAGAGCATATGCTCCTAAATCCTGGAGCAATCCCGAAGATGAGAGGAAATGTCATATATCAACATATCTAAAGGTCATTATTATCAATATATTTCAGTAAAAAAAATATTTGCCAAGGTATGCATACAAAAAAAAAATTCATAAATATCAATAACACAAAAAATATATATGTTATGTGAATACAAATAAGACAACTAGTCATCACGTAAACCACAAAAATCCAATAAATATCCATATCCATTAAACATCAAATTTAAATCAAGTAGAAATTACATGTACATGAAATGACCTGTTGCTACGTGCTATTACTCAAACCAATACATTTGAAACTCCATTTATTATCAACATATAACTCCTTTGATGAAAAATTGCAATCTATCCAGTAACTGAGAAGTACTACAATCAAATATAAATGCAGCACATAAACAGTAACCAGGAAGAATTGACAATTGTAGAAGTTTGACACAAACTTGTGAAAACCATTTATATTCAATGTTATATAATTATGCAACCAAAATAAAATTTAGAAAACTGACAATGATTAGATTTCAAACTTTTCATTCATTATAAAAAATATATGTGGTATGATTGCAAATGAGACAACTGTCCACAAAAGACCAAATGACACAGGCATAAGCAACTATAACTAACCTTTCGGCCTTCAACAATGAGCAAAGCCCATACCGCATAGTCCGCTGTAAAACACCGCCGTATGACATTGTAAAACAATTCAAACGAGAAAACTTTCATTGTTGTTTTTCTATTACTAGCAGATCTGTGATACATGTAGTGCAGACCAAAAATGTAAGGTGTTTACTGTAACCTTATTTTTATCCCCTTCCATTTCATTTTTTACTGTTTTTTATTCAAATTACTATTATAACACCTTTGATCACATAGTCGAATGGAAAAAAATCACTACCAACCCTCTTTTTCTCAGGTTGTAACAGTAAACACTTATACTTTTTTGTTTGGCCTAAAAACCTTATCCTTATTTGGAAAGCTGTGACACTCACAGTTGAAAACCAGCACTAATAAAGAAACAATTTTGCTCCCAGTATAAAAAAAAAATTCCTTCTTGTCACATCATTGTTGTACAAACATTATTATGTGTTATCGTAACAATTCTGACAAGTACAGAAAATCTAAAAATACCATTAAAATTATTCTTTATGAATGTCCACTTATAAATATTCTTTCTTTTTTAGTATTGTAGCAATAGACCAACCGAAACCTGCCAACCTGATTCACCTTTCTATTTAGGTGTCAACAGATCTGATAATGCAAAACATTGGTATAAAAATCAACCTTTGGGTGAAAAATCCCTGAAAAAGTTAATGAAACAAGCTGTGGCTTTATCAAATGTTGAAAAAAAACAAAAAATTGACCAATCATTCTGGCCGAAAAACTGCCATTACAAGACTATTGGATGAAGGTGTGCCAATAACTTCGGTACAGCAACACACTGGCCATAAGTCAGTTCAAAGCCTGAATAATTATGCCAAAAACAGTCTTAAGACCCAAAAGAAAATGTCGTCCATCTTGTGTCGAAATATATCATCTATATGTACTTCAACCAACACCAATGAATCTTGGACTGTAGTCGTTTCGAGTGGTATCATGTGTTGGAGAAAAATGACATAAATTTGGTGGAATCAATCACTAGAAGCCTGTGTTACTCGCTCCATGAAAAGCGTAGTGTGCTCCTTGAAAGTAAATAAACATTTAAAAGTTGTAAGGTTTACCAAACTCATAGGCTGTAAATAGATAAAATTGTTTAAAGATAAATGTATAGTGACTGGAAACAGATGTAAATATAAGGCAACAAAATTTTACTGGATGAACTCCAGGTTCTCCTGATAGAGGAGGGATCTACAGAAGGTAACAGGTAACAGGTAAAGATAGAGTCCCTTATGGAAATATAAACCCTCTGGCACACATATATAGTTGCGACAGCAGTATGGATATGCTGCGGCTTTGTTGCTGCAAACTGTTGCGGCTTCGATGCAGTGATAGCATATTTCGTATGCAACTTTGCTTGTCGGGCGTCATATATAATCTGTTATTTGTTAGGGCTTTTCCAGAAATAATCATAAAAAGGGGGGGGGGGGGCACTTTAATAAACAAAAATTAAAAGAAATATCTAATTAAAAATTACTACATAGTGGGGTCAAATAAAAGTGCCATCAGATCCCCCCCCCCCCCCCCTTTTCCCCTAATTACATAAATGCAAAGTGGTTGTACATTATGTATGGGGTATAATGTTTCTGCCAAAGACATCATCCTAACTGATACAATACACTGTAAATAAACTTGTACGTACAGAGTCCTTGCTTGATAGGCATACAAATATGTGGATCCATGTGCTCATCGATGTGGCGAGGTTACACTTCTTCCCCGTACTTTACCTGTACCATATGGCTTGAAAAGATTTCTCAAGTTACTTGTTACTCTGGAATATTGAAATGGAGGTGGAGGTGGTGCATGTATAGTAAGTATAGGTATAGCTAATTCTGAAGAGTGAGTACTATTTTCTGAAGTACTACTACTGCCAACATTATGGTCATCATTTGGGGAACCATTTCTACACACAGCCCTACCTACAATAATAAAAATATTATCATTCATAATCACATATGTTTCATTAAACATGTAAGTATATATACATGTATGTACAAATGTTTATAACTTTGCTTCCGCATATTTGCAGATTTAGCATTATTGTAGTTATATTTAGAGCTATTTGTAACGATATCGCCTCGTCTTAATTACAAGTTTTGGGTTGGGACTACAGTGGAGATCATTTCTTACCTCTCATTAGAACTGTCAAAATAATTTGTCATAGTCAGGACTGTAGAACAGTTCTAAATGACGTCACTGTAGTAAGGGCACTTTAGAATTGAGAAGAGGAAAATCACTTTCAATTACTTTGTTATATAATAGCAGAGTGTGTACATTTTTAACTGATAGAACTAGTTATCAAAGGTACCAGGATTATAATTTTAGTACGACAGACGCGTATGTCGTCTACATAAGACTCATCAGTGACGCTCATATCAAAAATTTTAAAAAGCCAAACAAGTACAAAGTTGAAGAGGATTTTGGATCCAAAATTCCAAAAAGTTGTGCTAGAACGTTACATGTACAAATATCGAAGCAGATAAAGAGGTTATCCAACTCATCGGAGAAATATTTTTATCAGATTGCATATGAAACATCATTGTTTACGTTTCTTCGTTCCCCGTTTTTTTTAAAAATATACATGTATACAATTACACCATCTCGTCAATTTAGCCAGACTTATCCATAACGATTGTAAATGATATCTGGGAGTCTGGAACGTCAGAAAAATATACTCGATCTGAACATGAATTAGACATGTGCCCCTGGACGTTCGGCTACAAACAGACTCATCCATTTTTCTTTGCCTTCTTCAAATTATATTAACAGTATACTATTCGAAAAAGAGAACATGTACCTTTTATTTTAAATCAGTCATGTGAGTGTTAGATGATGTCGTTAATTAGTTTTGTTTTAAAAAAAAAACCATCACAAAATACTGACTTAACCCTCTTACTGCGGGAAGGACATATGTGTCCTCCCCTGGCTTACTGCGGGAAGGACATATATGTCCTTTCTGTTAAAAAAAAATGAATTATTTTTCCCTTTCGTAATATTTCTGAAAAAAACACATTTCCTTCAATTATTGAATACATTTTATATATTTTATTCATCATGTGGTTATTATTTTTGTTGTTGTTTTCTTTTTCACCTCATTACGTCATATATTATTTGACGTCATTCGACGTCGTAATTGATTTGACGGCATGATAACGCTATCAAATTTTAGAATAAACAATTTGTATGCTTTTATTAATATTAAGATAAATAAGAATCAGTATAAAACAGAAGGGGAAAAAAACCAACATCAAGAAATGACCATTAAGCAATACAAACAAAACTATTTGCTAATTGGTTTTCAGTAGTTTTTGTGCCCAGCAATAAATAAATATTTAAAACAAATGTCCTTAACTCTTTTAGATTTGGAGGGACACATATACTAAGTCTTGAACTTGATGCTTGCCTTGGTTTTCTTACCTCTTTAAAAACAAATTAATTAAACAACGAAAAAGTCTACGTTGGTATAAAATAAGTCTACAATTAATTTACTGACCAGAAGTGTACAATTGGTATAAAATAGCATTCTGCATTTAAATGTTTTTATGCATTATTAGCTATTATAAACTTTAGTTTATGTGCAAAAATGGATAGATACTATGGAGTTATTCCAAACCCGTTAGGAGCAGGAATCAGCCAAACACTGAGAAAAGCCCTTACCGTAAAGTCAGCTAAAGAAGGCCCCCGACATGAAAAAAATGTAAAATTAACATGAAAACTAACGGTATAATTTATAACAATGTACATATGTAGTTTATGAAAAACATATGTGACAGACATGATCCAACGACAACCACTGAATTACAGACTCACGACTTGGGACGTAAACAAAAGAGTGTGCTATCTTTATTTTTCCGGTCATTTTTTGTTTGACGAATGTTGTTACCTTTTGAAATATTTGCTGCTGAAAAACTTATGTCTTACTTAATTAATTTTGTGTTATAGTTTTTTATATCCTGCCTTTCAACCTTTCGGAACAAGTGTTTTTATTATATATATAATTTTATAACGCGTGGATTGTGATGACTAAATAATACACCACATTGAAACTGTATTTATACCAATAGAAGATCAGAGTTTCACATTTTTAACGGCAAATTTAGAAATTCCTTTACGTTTATTCAGTGAAGTAGCACCAGAATATGTTTAAATTTGAGACCAGTAAACATTTTTTTCAAACTCATATAATGATATATCATGCTGATACTGAAAACGGTGCTTTAAACAAAAATCTATGCTTTTCCTAGTATACTTCACGTGCTATATAAGTTGGGGGGGGGGGGGGGGTGATACAAATCGAAAGATGTAATAAAATATATAAATATGTGTAAATATTAGATTGAAGTACGCATATAAATTCGGAATTATTTATCCTATAAATCTATACACATTGATGTTTACAAATAGTATAAATATACCATTGAACAATAGTATTCAAAGAAATTAAGCAGTTATTAACGAAAATATTAGAACCGAACCTAAAAAATAAGAAACAGGTATGAAATGATATTACAGTTAAGAAGGGATTTTATGGTGGTAATTAGTAAGCATGCAGGTAAAAATGTGTGCTTGATTTGGATTTGTCAATCTTCAAGCATCAATGTGATATGATAATGAATATGAAAAATGAAATATGATATGAAAAGATATAAGAAGATGTGGTATGAGTGCCAATGAGATAACTCTTCATCCGAGTCGCAATTTATCAAAGTAAACCATGATAGGTCAAAGTACATGCTTCAACACGGAGCCTTGGCTGACACCGAACAGCAAGCTATAAAGGACCTCAAACAATTCTAGTGTAAAACAAAACAAACGGAAACACCAACGGTCTAATAATCTTTATAAAAAACTAGAAACTAGAAACACTTATGAACCACACCAACAAACGACAACTACTGAACATCAGTATAACTTAGAAAAGAATAACAGTAGTAAACACAAGAAATATTTCAAGTGATGACACTAGAGTCGGTGCAACCATCATCTACACAGAAAAGGGAACAAGACGATTACAGTGTATCACTGATAGAGAATATTTATGGAAACAGATCCATTTTACAGTATACATAGCAAAACATTTCACAGCATTGACATATTTTTGGCATCTTTAAACATTTCTTTAAAAAAAAAGATATAAAGTGTGCATGTGTAAACATCATTAATCTTTAATGTGTCTTTCTTCAGAAATTAAGGCTGAAAATTAATTGCGTCATAGTTAAGCCAATAACATGGTTTTGTTTTTAGGTGTGACGATATTTATGTTGGGGCACATACATCCTTTATAACATTATATCAACTTGAGCATAGTTAACCTAATAACATAGCACTATTCAACTCAGATTGGTTTGTATATAACTTGCTAATCGTTCGAATAAAAAGCTTTACTTTGCTTTGTTATACCAAAATATGACAGCTTACTCCTTACGAATAAAAAATAAGTGCACAATCACTTGCTATTGAAACAGGGTGATAGACAGTTTACATAAAGGAGGGGGATAGGACCTTTTTCAGGACTCCGGGATCGGGATTTCGGGACTTCAGGTTTTTAAGCCCGGGATTTCGGGACCCCTCCTAGCCTCCCTCATAAAGCACTAGCAACTGAAAGTTTCTGTAAATTTTACGGAGATAACGCAGAATATTGTGCGCATTTCCTTTTATAATGTCCCCAATATAAAAAACCTTCGGGAGAATTTAGGTTTAAGTTTTCAAAAATTGGTTAAATTTAATGTTGTCAAATCAGTATCATATTTAACTACTCAAAATAAAATGGCTGTTGCCAACCAAATTTGTAAATATATGAGACAACCATTTGAATACAAAAAAAGGAGATGTCAGATGTGGTATGATTGGCAATAAGACAACTATCCACCAAAGTTCAAATGAAGTGGATACAAGTACATTGTAATTACAGGCAAACCGTACGGTCATTAAATTAACAATGAGAAAACCACAATTTAGAGTTCAAAACAATGCTTAGTGTCAGTTAGTCTACCATAAATAAATGAAGAACTTTACACAAAATAGACTTGTAGTTATAGATACAGCATATAATAAATTTTCTCTTATTTTGCATTATGTTTTATTTACATTATTTGTCATGTTTGTTGAACTACACTTGGAATACGCAATGCCATCTTTTTTTTTAATATGTGCTTTATCCAATGAAATATTTTATTTGATCTAAGATGACCAACCGAAAATAAGTTAATCTGACTTGAAATTTTGTAAAGTATAGTGCTGTTTTGCAAAAGCTGAAAGTTTTCTTCAAAACACTGCAAAGTGCTTGACTAATTGAATAGCGCAAAACTTCCTTAGGACGTGACGTGATCATCATTATGACGTTACGTCCTGTCATATAAATAACGTTATTTTTTGAAAAAAAATAAACATCTATACTTTATGTTTCGTAATTCTTCAATTATTTGAGTTAACATGCTGTTATACAAGACTGAATAACAATTTACTGTTTTTGGTATTTTTACTGAAATTTACCCGTTTCTGGACAATGTTTTGAAATTTAGCTACGCACTAAGAGGGTTAAACATGTTAAAGTCAGTTTAGTGACGGTTCATAATTATGGATACAGAGAGGAAATAACAGCGCGCAAATTAAAAGAAACATAAATTATACCGACGTTCTCAACAAAAACTATCATTAATATATTTTAGTACAACGCTAGATTAAAACTGACCTGGCGGGGTACATATCTCCCAATTGATAAGATATTCCCGTGCTTGCATTTTCTATCATGATTTTCTTGATAGAGGGTTGCTGCTCACAAGGAAGCTATCAAACCAAGAGTTCCAAATGGTGCAGTTGAAATCATTCCTTCGTAAGTTTTAAAGACGTCATCACAAGTTGGTTGACCGTTATTGGAATATCAGTTTCACAAATGATATCCGATATATATGTTTCTTACATCGCTACTATAATCCCCTTCCCTTTTATGAATGTGACCTCTCGAATAAAACTTTTTACCGGATTTGTAATAACATAAGCAACACGACAGATGTCACATTTGCAGCAGAATCTCTTCAATTATCCCAATGAAATAACTTGTCTGAATTGGATAGGAGATTAGTTGTGCATGGACAGATGTATGACAGTGAATTTTCAGAAACTTCGGATACGTAATAGTAAAACAATAATAATTATATGTACGAACATAAGATGTAAGAGCAAGAGATTTAAATTCGTGACCACAATAATAATTATATGTACGAAGATAATATGTAAGAGCAAGAGATTTAAATTCGTGACCACTTAAAATTGTATGTTATTCAAGATTCCGAATCATAAAACCGGTTCTTTGATTTCGAAAACCTACGGCATTGTACTGGTTGAAAATTTATCTTTTTTTCACATAAACTTGAAATAGGAGCAAGTTGATTAATCAGATGTAAAATTCTATGATAACCACTGTTCATACTCGTTTATTGTTTTCACATGGTCAGCCTATTAGTTGTAAAGATATGTCAATTGTGAACTAGCACTTGTTAGTTGAATTCATCAATCTCATGTACCCTTGTGTTGATTTAATGCCAGGTATGGTAATTTTACAGAAAACTCAAACCTTTCGCCTTGTACTCTCATGCTAGGCTATGCGATGCGCGATATATATAGGTTCATTGTATATAGTGTTAGCAATGATTACCTTAAGGTTCATGTGGACCCTATGGCTAAAATGGCCGTATTTTCACCTCAAAATTTACTATGAGTACAGACAAACCTGCGCATCTGTAAAACATTTCAGGCCTGGCATGCCCTAGATAAAATAATTTCAAATATGTTTTATGTTTTAGAAAAATAAAAACTTACCAGGATTTTGCCGTGTACTTTTTTTCATTCCTCATGAAGGTGCCAAAATAAACTAAGTTGGGAAACCGGTTTGAGAACTTCCCCACAGGTAATAACTGAAGTGAGCAGTATTGATTGACATGTACATTAGATGGACAATAGATACACGACAATAATTGGTTATTTAAACTGTGTACCTGAGTGGACCATATCAAGGTAAACTCAACTGTTTGTTAATTTTATCATCTTCTGCAGGGACGAAAAAAAGTGTACGGCAAAATCCAGTTAAGTTATGAATTTTCTAAATCATACAATGCATTTGAATTTTATTTATCTAGGGCATGCTATGCCTTAAAACGTTTCCAGATGCACAAGTTTGCCTGTACTCATAGTAAATTTTGAGGTGAAAATACGGCCATTTTAGCCATAGGGTCCACATGAACCTTAAAACAAATTTATTGGTTTAAAGAAATGTATATCTAAACCTATTCAAGAAGGTGTGCTCGACTTAAGTGGCTTCGCACAAGGTGTTTGGAATTTAAATGTTGTTTTATTGGACTTTTTGTAAACAATAAATGTTAGCTGGTCTTAGAAGGAGAAAAAAAACCTCTATTAAACTGTATGGAATTTCTTCAAAAACCTTGGGTTTATTTTCTCCATTTTTTCTTTTTTCTACATAATGCAATTAATTTATAAATAATATTATACTTTGCACAAATTTTCCCTGTGATACATGTACCTAATGGTCTATATCTATTTTGCATTATCTTGGCTGTTTTAATATTATTGCAGTATGATAATTTCGTAATTAACAGGCCACATAAATGATCATTAGCCTTAAGGATTATGTACCCTTGTGTTGACTCATTGCTAAACATATGGAAATTTAATAGAAAGTCCACCTGTAATATTGTAACTTTCATTCATTCATAAATATCCCACCGCCTTTATCCTTCTACTCTCATATATGGCAATTTGATGACTGATAGGTATAGGATTATTTCATTCATGTTCAAAAGATATAGGAAGATGTGGTTTTAGTGCCAAAAAACAACCCTTCATCCTAGTAACAGTTTAGAAAAGTAACCCATTGAAGGTTAATGTTGACACTGCTGACACCACACTAGGGTCTCATGTTCTGTGTTATCAGACACTATGTTAACTTGTGTCTTTTGAAAAACTTACAAAACTTTGTCAACTTCAGATTTATTTCTTATATGAATCTGAGACCTTCCTTTTTAAAAAATTATAAGGAACTAAAATGTGGATAGTACAACCTTAATTTGCAAGACTTACGAGCAAACCAATTTGGCTCCACAATGTAGGTCAGTTCCCCGTTGTTAACGGTACATCTGATTGTACTGCCTTCTTTAAACAAAAAGGTTGGGAAGATGTTTCTCATCATTTCTTGGGTTTCGCTAAACACCCCACGTCCTCTCAATATATAGACAGTTCTTCACTGAAAAAAGTAAGACTTCTTGCATGTTTTTTTTTTTTTTTTGTGTACGTTAGCTTTTGCCAGTAAGGCATTTATACACTTTTTAGTTGGTTAATGTCTCTTTGAGAGCTAATTTCATGGATATGTCAATTATCTACATTATTTTTTATATAAAAGATACAAAAAGGAGACCTCCATTGTATTTAATGTAAATAATAGATTACATGCAATTATCATAGCTTCATTTAGATGTCCAGTACATTGCAAAATATTTGCTTCCAAGTTCATTTTACCATTTCTTATTTTCTGTTTCAGTCTTAAAAGATATGAAAGGGTTTGGTTCAATGTATTAATTACCTAATGAAGGATGCACCAATTATAAGTCCCTCTATTGTTTCTTCAAACTCTGTGTCATTCTGCAATATAATTGAATTTAAATTGGATTGACAAAAAACAATGGTATGTGGTTTATATAAGTATCAGCAGATAAACTTTTATACAATTGTTAAATTGCAAGTTGAATGGAAAATATTTTTTCTATCTTGATCTTCGGGTTTTTTTTTTTGTTTTTTTTTTTTTTTAAGTTACTTTATAATTAAAAATAGAGATCCAGTACACATTGTGTAAAATAATTCCAAAATGTTACTGAAAATTAAAGTGTTTTAGTATATATATTAATAGATTGGATTTTTAAACATGTGGTACAATCCAAAGTAGTATATTTGACATATTTAACATTTGAAACATCAGTTAATATTTATTTGTTTTTTACAATATATTTAATTGGTATTAAAGTGAAAGTTATGGTTATTTTAAAAGATAAAACTTTGTTTAAGTTGTTTTTATATTTCATAGGAATGAAGATCTTGAAAATAATCCAGCTCACCATTATCTTTGTATCCGACATGGAGTTTAGGAAGATTGACCCTCTAAACTCCACGACCTTCGAATTCTTCACAACGATCTTATCACCCACTGAATAACCATTTGTCATGGAGGCCTTCTCCCTCCATAATTTGACTTTCAATGAGCGAGGCCTCATGATGGGATTGGTCAAGCGCAATCCACTGTAGGGATTTTCTGCTTTCTTTGAAGGTTCCAGATCTAATGGAATCTATTTTACAATAAATAAACAATGTGAGTTTTATATGTATGTGTATCTTGTATGAATTATATAATAATCAGAAAATGATTTCAAATATAAAAAAAATATGTAAAGGTTAGTATTCACTTGCAATCAATAAAAGTATAGTTCCCAAAAAAATCTGCTCTTTAGCACCACTTCTTATGTTTATTTAAAAAACATAGAAGCTATGGTATGTTCTTAATTTTCACATGTCCCAGGCCATCATGTTGAAATACATCATAAGCATAAAAAAACTCAAGCCAGGCCGTGTGTATTTATATCAAATTTAAAGCTTTCAGGAATTATTTCTATTCTAATAGTTAGATACAATCAAAATGTTTGTTACCATTAGGGGCAACATAAAAAGTTCAATGTAGGATATCAAAAAGTTAAACCAGTTTTTTTCACAGATCGTCTACGCAAAATTTAATGGTGTATGGGGAACTTGGAAGATTTCTACTTGATCTTCAAATCAATGTTTTTGGCACAAGCTAGCAACAAATGATATACACAAGTATTGGATAAACTGTATACGGTTTTACAAAAAACGAATTGTCTAAATTTGCATCAGATCTAGATGATTGTCTATGACTAGCATGTCTTCAAAGTCTACTACTTGAACTGCACCTGGAGTTGGTGACAGTGCTGGGGATGGTGACACTGCTGGAGTTGGTGAAGGTGATCCAGCCTGTATAAATATGCAAATGAAATATAAGTTGTTATCTTAAAATTTCTTGTATTGGTAATCAATTAATATATCTAATAGAATCTTACAAAAAAAATACTGAATTCTGAGGAAAATTAAAAAAAGAAAGTCCCAAATCAAATGGCACAATCAAAAGTTCAAACACATCAAAACAATGGATAACTAGTTATCAAAGGTACCAGGATTATAATTTAGTACGTCAGACGCGCGTTTCGTCTACATAAGACTCATCAGTGACGCTCATATCGAAAATGTTATAAAGCCAAATAAGTACGAAGTTGAAGAGCGTTGAGGATCAAAATTCAAAAAGTTGTGCCAAAATACGGCTAACAACTGTCATATTCCTGACTTTTTTTCAGGCAGTTTCTGTGTTTCCTAAAGTAACGGGTTTTTGTTTGCTACTATATTGAACTGTATGTCATCGAATGATGTTAGGTACATAGTATTACCTGATGGTTTCTGGAATGATGTATTTGCGAGTCTTCATTTCTGTGGTGCACTTTCTTGCAGGTATCACATGGAAATTTTCCTACTCCCTGGTGTGTCATCTGACTGTCTTTCTATATCAAAAACAATGGAATTGTCCACAGATCCCTACTTTTTTAACTTATGACATAGTATATCGCGTATTTTCGTTTCTGTACAATAAGGTAAAATCCATAGTAGAAGAACTGAATAAAATTTAAACCATTATTGAAATTTGATAAATGATTGAACTTGAATAAACAGTTGATAAAGATAGGTGCAGATATCGCAGATGCACTCAGAACGATATCTCTCATTAACATTGTCGATAATAAAATTAGAAATCTCATTCTGCATTTGTATGGAACAATTATATGTTGTAATTCCATTTCACTGGTACATTTATATGGAACAATTATATGATGTAATTCCATTTCACTGGTACATTTGTATGACACAAATTACAATTATATAAAATCGACTCATGTTTGATACTGCTTAAAGATTTTGTACCATATAATTACCTGATGAACTGTCGTCGCAGGGAATCTCTTGATTTGTATGTCTTTGTGCATACTCCACACCCTAGTTGGTTTTATATGTGAACAAATCTCTAATGCCTTGTCAGACCCGATCTGGACTTCAATTCCTTTGTACAGGTAACACAAATGCAAGTCTAAAATATAAAAACAAAGCATTTAAAATATATGATCACATTTTTTTAGGACAATTATATATATATTTATATTAATCATGATAAAAAGTGACAATACTTTTTTTTATTTATGAATATTCATGAAATTGCCTCATATTTGGTTATTTTTTTTCACAGAAATGATTTTAAAAAAAATAGGTTTACAATGGCATAATTTGAAGTCACTTGCCAAAACATTTTTCTAATCTTGCTGGTAAATTATACAACAACATTTAAATGATGTTCTTTTTGTTCTCAAGGATGAACAACAACACGAGAGCTGTGTAAGTCTATAGTTAGCATTATTCATGTCGATAATGATTAAAAGTGACAATATTTCCTTTTTTCATTAATATTTTTGTACTTTCCTGTTATTTGAGTCATTTTTATACCTCATGTTGGAAAGTTACACATAAAAGTGAAGAATATTTACTTTCGAATTGCAAAACATGTTGTTTCACTACATAAAAAAAATATCAATATTTTTAATTTTGTTAGAATATTTTACAAGAACATTAAAATGAATAGTTCTGCAAATATTGAGTATTCTAATAGTCTATAGTTACATATATGTATGCTGATAGCGTTAAATAATGACAATATGTCTTTGAATGTTTATATTATTTAATCTAGTCTGATAATTGGGTACTTTTCATAACTTTGTTTGATTTGTTAGACATAAATATGAAGTTTAAGTTTAGAAATTTAAAAATTATTGTTGCATAAAACAAAGGTGTCATATTTTCCATTTTATTAAAATACTATACAACAGCATAACAATTCTGTTCTTTTTCTCCCTAAGGAAGAATAGTTTTACAACAAAAAAAGAGATGTATAAGAGTAGGGTGTACACAAATAACAATAGCAAGTGACGATACTTCTTTCTTTTTTTTATATATATTCTTGTACTGCCACCATATTTTGGTAATTCTTTCTCAACAACATTGATGTTAAGACATAAAGGTAAAGAAATTTAAGTTTAAAATTGCAAATTTTGATGTCACACGCAAAAATGTTGCCAATATGTATACTTGTTTCAGTATATCATATAATAGCCTCTAACGCATGTTCTTTTTGTTCTGAAAGAAGAGTGGTTTTACAAAACTAGAGAGTTGAATAAGTCTAAGGTTAGCATTAACTTTGTCAATAATTATTTACGGTGACAATATTTCTTTTTCTCACTAATATCTTTGTACTGGTCTGGTAAATGATTACTTTTTAAACCTCAGATAGGTCTGTTAAACCTAAATGTGAAAAAAAATATTTAGAAAAAAAATATGATGCCACATTACAAAAAGATGAAGTTATTAATATGTATATAGTTATCAAAGGTACAAGGATTATAATTTAGTACGCCAGACGCGCGTTTCGTCTACATAAGACTCATCACTGTCGCTCATATCAAAATATTTATCAAGCCAAACAAGTTCAAAGTTGAAGAGCATTGAGGATTCCAAAAATATGGCTAAGGTAATCTATGCCTGGGATAAGAAAATCCTTAGTTTTTCGTAAAATTCAATGTTTTGTAAACAGGAAATTTATAAAAATTACCACATTATTGATATTCATGTCAACAAAATGACTACTGGGCTGGTGATACCCTCGGAGACGAAACGTCCACCAGCAGTGGCATCGACCCAGTGGTGTAAATAGTTATCAAAGGTACTAGGATTATAATTTAGTACGCCAGACGCGCGTTTCGTCTACATAAGACTCATCAGTCTCTTTCAGTCGTCGTAAACTATTTCAAGAATCTTCTCCTCTGAAACTACTGGGCCAAATACTTCCAAACTTTAATTGAATGTTCCTTAGGGTATCTAGTTTGTAAATTGTATCCGAAGTTTTGATCTATCAACATACATGGTCGCCATTGCTAAAAATAGAACATAGGGGTCAAATGCAGTTTTTGGCTTATAACTCAAAAACCAAAGCATTTAGAGCAAATCTGACTGAGGAAATAATGTTTATCAGGTCAAGATCTATCTGCCCTGAAATTTTCAGATGAATCAGACAACCCGTTGTTGGGTTGCTGCCCCTGAATTGGTAGTTTTAAGGAAATTTTGCTGTTTTTGGTTATTATCTTGAATATTATTATAGATAGAGATAAACTGTAAACAGCAATAATGTTCAGCAAAGTAAGATTTACAAATTAGTCAACATGACGGAAATGGTCAGTTGACCCCTTTAGGAGTTATTGCCCATTATAGTCAATTTTTAACCATTTTTCGTAAATCTTAGTAATCTTTTACAAAAATCTTCTCTGAAACTACTGGGCCAAATACTTCCAAACTTTAACTGAATGTTCCTTAGGGGGTATCTAGTTTGTAAATTGTATCTGAAGTTTTTATATATCAACAAACATGGTCGCCATTGCTAAAAATAGAACATAGGGGTCAAATGCAGTTTTTGGCTTATAACTCAAAAACCAAAGCATTTAGAGCAAATCTGACATGGGGTAATTTTGTTTATCAGGTCAAGATCTATCTGCCCTGAAATTTTCAGAGGAATCAGACAACCTGTTGTTGGGTTGCTGCCCCTGAATTGATAATTTTAAGGAAATTTTGCTGTTTTTGTTTATTATCTTGAACATTATTATAGATAGAAAATCTGAAAGATCCGAAAAGAATCTATTCAAAAACTCTGAGATTAAAAAACACCTAAATCACAGAGTTCGTATGAAGGGCGTGATACCTCCTCTTATGTAAAAATAGATTTTGGATAAACAAAACTTGCTGAAATTTCAACTCATCTCTACTCTAAACTATTTTATCCTACATTGATCTTATCTTTTGATGTTGTCCCTTTATGTAACTTCTGGTCAATTGCAATAATTGCAAAATGTGTACTTGACTGCTTTATTTAATGTAAATACTTGTTTTTGAAGATGCCACACTTACTGATGAAATGTGAACCTCTAAAAACACATTTATTTCATGCTTATACAATAACATTTGAAGAAACTTGTTATTAAAATGATATATGTTAAAATGTAATGATGTATTCTCCACATACTAATATTTGCAAAATGTAAAATTAATTTGAATACAAACTTACTTTGGTTATTTCCCCTCTAATAGATATCCTTTGATGATGGTCCTGCAGATTGGTGATGGAGTTTATGGCTACCACTGGAGGATTTTTGAACATACCTATAGCCTCCTCAAAACTGGTGAGAGGGAATGGAGCTGATTCGAAGCACTAAATAAAAACAATGCCTTTTCATAAGATGCAATGTAAATAATTTTTATTTTATGCAAGTATTTATTTTAACATATATGTGCAGGAAAGCATTGTTATTACCTTTTATGTTTTTTTCCCAAATTGTATGAATACACATGCCACTTATTTTAAAATAATTTCAATGCAGGAAAAGGATTTCCTCCTTTAATGTTTAATTTTATTTCTTGATGAAGGTAAAGGAACGCCTGTTATTTTAACCTGAAAAAATTCTATTGTTTTGGACCACCTCTATTGTTCGTTTCAGAAAAAAAATCATGAACACTTAGATTTATTTTTATATTATGTAAAATAAGTTTTATTTTAAGATACATGTTCTTTTTTTTAATTGTATATACACACTTTGACACTAATGTAATTTATTTTTATCCAGGAAAAGGATTTTTATGCTTTATTTCATTTTATTTCTTCATGAAGGTAAAGCAATGTCATTATTTTAATATTAAATTCATATACTAACCAGGGCATGAGAAGGTAATGACATCTTCTCGTCATAGACCCTGTACGTTTTTAATAACTTGAATTCCCCCAAGTTGATGGTGAACTTATTATCATACTGCAACTCTATTATTCTGCCCCCTTCAGTAACTATATAGTTCACTTTGTATGAGCCCCTTGGCTCCTCCTCCAGTAATACATGTACTTTCATTACATCAAGGTCCTGAAACATTGAAAGACATAAATGTAATTGTTCATTAATTTTTAAAGTGCCGACTGAAGTTTGGAAAAATTTCTTTTTAACTTTTAAGGTGCAAACAGAAGTTTGCCTATATATTTTTATTTTTATACGTCCGCAAAAGCAAAAATCGAAATGGTTTTGGTCGTATATTGGTATCACGATATCGTTGTTGCGTTCGGTTTCAAATTTGGTTTTTGCACTCCAACTTTAGTAAAAGTCGATAGAAATTTATAAAATTTAAACAATGTTTATGACCAGAAAAGGAAGGTTGGGGTTGATTTTGGGTGTTTTGGTATATATCTGTGCCCTACGGAGCATTGTTTTTTTTACTTTTATATTTTTTTGATTTTAACAGAAATTGAGGTATTTTATTTTTACTCTTGTTTGGAATTGTGTTTTTAAGCAACTCCTTTTTTTTTTTAGCTCACCTGTCTCGAAGGGACAAGTGAGCTAATGCCATCACTTGTCGTCGTCTGTCGTCGTAAACTATTTCAAGAATCTTCTCCTCTGAAACTACTGGGCCAAATACTTTCAAACTTTAACTGAATGTTCCTTAGGGTATCTAATTTATAAATTGTATCCGAAGTTTTGATCTGTCAACAAACATGGTCGCCATTGCTAAAAATAGAACATAGGGGTCAAATGCAGTTTTTGGCTTATAACTCAAAAACCAAAGCATTTAGAGCAAATCTGATAATGAGTAAGATTGTTTATCAGGTCAAGATCTATCTGCCCTGAAATTTTCAGATGAATCAGACAACCTGTTGTTGGGTTGCTGCCCCTGAATTGGTAATTTTAAGGAAATTTTGCTGTTTTTGGTTATTATCTTGAATATTATTATAGATAGAGATAAACTGTAAACAGGAATAATGTTCAGCAAAGTAAGATTTACAAATAAGTCAACATGACGGAAATGGTCAGTTGACCCCTTTAGGAGTTATTGCCCTTTATAGTCAATTTTTAACCATTTTTCGTAAATCTTAGTAATCTTTTACAAAAATCTTCTCCTCTGAAACTACTGGGCCAAATACTTCCAAACTTTAACTGAATGTTCCTTAGGGTATTTAGTTTGTAAATTGTATCCGAGGTTATGATCTATCAACAAACATGGTCGTCATTGCTAAAAATAGAACATAGGGGTCAAATGCAGTTTTTGGCTTATAACTCAAAAACCAAAGCATTTAGAGCAAATCTGACATGGGTAATATTGTTTATCAGGTCAAGATCTATCAGATGAATCAGACAACCTGTTGTTTGGTTGCTGCCCCTGAATTGATAATTTTAAGGAAATTTTGCTGTTTTTGTTTATTATCTTGAATATAATTATAGATAGAAATAAACTGTAAACAGCAATAATGTTCAGCAAAGTAAGATCTTCAATTAAGTCAATTTGACCAAAATTGTCAATTGATCCCTTAAGGAGTTATTGCCCTTTAAAGACTTTTTTTCACAATTTGTTCATCATGTTGACTTACTTTTAAAAATCTTCTCATTTGAAACTGCTGTATCAATTTCAGCCAAACTTAGGCTAAATGAGTTTCAGAGTATCTAGTATAAATTTTATATTTTATTTCCTTGTATGTCAAGAAACATAGCTCCTATGGCTAAAATAGAACATAGGAGAAAATGATTATTTTTTTTTGGCTTTTGAAGAAAATAGGACGACCGAAAAAACATTTAAATAAATTGAAAAGCCAAAATAATCATTGATGAAAGATTTAACCAAAAGAATTAAGGTGAGCGATTCAGGCTTTTGAGAGCCTCTTGTTTTCAATTGTCATTATGAATACTGTTTTGCTTTTACATTTGTAAATAACACTCACATAAACATGCAATGAATGATGTATATGATTTTGTATTTATTTATTTGGTGTTAAATTAGTTAAAATTGGCTCAGTGCTTGGAGCACTAAAATCAGACTTGAAAGTTTTTATTGACTTCAAGGTCTGGTTGCATTCTTGATATCGAGTTTGAATTAGCAATGGTATGAAAATTTCACAATGGTTATCATTTTACTATTCTTAAGTTGTGCCCCTTTATCAGAATTTGAAGTATACATTCTTGAACTTAAGTTTACCCCAACCGAACATTATGAAAGCTATACACAATACACAAAACTCAGATCAATTACAAATTTAGATAGGGTCATTTTTTATTATATGACCGCAAAAATTGAAAGTTTTGGGTCGTATATTGGTATTACGTTGGTGGCGTCATCGTCCGAAGCCATTTGGTTTTTGCACTCTGAACTTTATTAAAAGTAAAAAATAGAAATCTATGAAATTTTAACACGAGGTTTATGGCCATAAAAGGAAGGTTGGGATTGATTTTGGGTGTTTTGTCCCCAACAGTTTAGGAATAAGGAGCCCAAATAAGCATTTTTCTTGGTTTTTGCACAAAATCTGGGAGTTTTGGTCCCAACAAATTAGGGGCCGAAATTAAACTTGTTTAATTTCATCTAAAAATGGAATTATTGGGACTCTTTGATATTCCAAAAATTCAGAAAGAAGAGGAGTGAACATCTATTTAGAAGATTAAGAAATAGAGACCATGAAATGACATTGAACACAAACAACATTAACACGATGTAGATTTAACTAATGGGATATCAAAACGTTTCTTGGATTTATGAATAATAAGGCAGGTTAAGAAGATTCTACATTCCAAAATGTGTTAGCCTTATTTGACACTTTCAAAAGAACTAAATTCTTAGATATAAGAAGATGTGGTCTGAGTGCAAATGAGACAACTCTCCATCCAAATAACAATTTATCAAATTAAACCTGTAAAATAGGTAACCCCTTCAGTATGGGCGAAAAATGATAGCCCATTGAGGCTTTTCTAGATTGGTTTATATCCTCTTTAAAATGTCAATTCAAATGAGAAGGAAACGTTTGCAATATGGACAGTTTACAGAATGGTTGCTACTTGGAAAGTGGCGTAATTGGCACTCATGACACATCTCATTTATATACTATGAACTTAATGTAGAACAAAGGGTAAAACGAGGTCCGATATAATTCCGAATATAGTTTTTCACCGTTTTTCTTTTAAGTATGGCCAATATGCTTTTTAATTTTAGTTTCGGCAATTTCACCGTTTTTTTCTGTTTAAACCGGATTTTACGATTTTTCTGTCTATTAAAGAAAATCGAATTTTGGGACGGATAAACAGTTGAAAATTGTAGGATATAAGAAAATATGTTCACCACGTTTAAAGTACCACAGAATATGGAAAACTGAAATCACTCTACATACAGCCGAAAATTCATGATACTCTGTTCGAATATTTTTACAAAATGCAGTAGCGATATTTAAAGATTTGAAAGTTTAAAAGAAACATTTTAGAACAGTAATTACATTCTTTTGAATGAATTTTACACTAAATAAATTGTAAAAGACTTACTCGTTTTTTTCTTTTTTTAGTCCTACCGAAAATGGTTGAGAACAGGACTTCATGCTGATTCAGGGTTTTATTTCAGTAAAATATGGTCTCGAATGGGCGTAACAAAACTTATTGAGGTTTACTCTTTTATTTTTTATACCGTATCGGGTATTGCATTATGCAAACTTTGGTATTATAAAACGTTTGTTGAGGTTTACTCTTTTATTTTTTTTACCGTATCGGGTATTGCATTATGCAAACTTTGGTATTATAAAACGATGTAGATAAACAAATAAGTATATTGGAGATGTTCTTGTAATAAGTTGCACTTTTAAATGGTGAAAGAAAGGTTAAGGTCCCTGTATGTCGACACTTGGGTGTGTTCGTTTTGTTTTTTTCGGTGACGTGGCATTTCCGTTGGTAGTCTTGCAAAAACATTTGGCTCACCTGGCTCACCTGGAGAAAAATAATCCGATATCTTCAACAGTATTTTGTTGTCACTGCTGAAGCGGTGGTGCATCAAGTTTTACCCCTGTACGTCCGAAAATTATTTACCTTCTAAAAAGATGTGGTATGATTGCCAACGAGACTACTCTCCACAAGATACCCAATAACACAAAAAAATTAACAACCATTAGTCACTGTACGCCCTTCAAGAATGAACAATTAGCCCATACTGAATAGTCCGTTTTAAAAGTGACCGAAATGACGAATGTAAAACAATTCAAACTCGAAAACTAACGCCTAATTTGCTATAAATATGAAGGATGAAGGAAGAACATCAAACAACCACTGAATTACAGTCGTCTGACTGGGCAGGACCATACGTACTATATGTAGCAGGATTAAACATTTTAGCGGGATCCCAACTGTAGGGCCAGGACCATACACACTATATGTAGCAGGATTAAACATGTTATCGGGATCCCAACTGCCTCCTTAACCAGCGGCAATGGTAATACATTACAACATAAGAACTTTATTTGCCTGAACCAAATGTTATGTAACTGATACAGTATGATAATTACAGCAAAACATACATTTCGAATTTTGATGGCGTCGTCATTTTAAATGGAAAAAATAATCTTCCGTTTCCATTCTTTTACTTTGGTTTGCCTCAACCAAATGTTATGAAACTTTTATATGGTGTTTATTAACATATAATACAGATCCAAGTTCGAAAATGGCTGGCGTCACTTCTGGCTTCCCTGAGTTGTGCCTCTATATGAACATAAACCGATGAATTTCAAGTTTTCGTCACCTTCAGTTTGACTCAACTAAATATTACGAATCTACACTGCTTCTTGCCATAATATACAAATTAAGTTTGAAGTTTCTGGCGTTACTTATACAGTTCATGAGTTGTGCCTCTTTTCAATTGGAAAAATGTTGAATGTGTTGTATCTGTTTGACTTTAGCTTAAACCAAATGATAATTGGACTTGTACACAAAACTCAAATCGAGTGCAAATTCGGGAAGCGTCAGTTTGAGTCGTTCAACCATGTACCTTTATATATCAAATACAAGTTGAGACATCATCTGAGTCTCGTGGACATATTTCTCATTTATTGATCTCACGTAATGCGGTTTTTTTATATGTAAAACTGACACTAGTGTATTGGTTACGATCGACTTAAAATAAGACTTATGCCCCTTTCAAAATTTATGGGAAATGGACCCGTAAGCACTGTCAAGGGTACCGTGAGTTCTTGCAAAACTTATACTATAGGTTAATATCATCATTATCCCGGACAATTTTTAAAATAATGGACGATCGATTTAAAAGAAAAAAGAGTCTTGTGCCACTTTGTATAAGTGCAATGCTGGGGAGGAGGCATTGGAATTCTGTATTTTACTTGAATGATATCTTCAATGAGCAAATTTGAATAAAGATACGCTTTCATCGCATAACTTAGTTTAATGTAGCTACATCTGAGCCGTGCATGCAGTTGGTTATCTTATTTCAAACGGTCATATCGTTTTTAACGAAATTTTGCGTGGAATAAATGACTGCATTTTTTTGTTTTGAAGTAAGATAACTTAAACGCGTTCATTTTATTTTGTTAGCATTTAAATTCAAATACACGAACTATATAAAGATTCAAACACACCTACTTTATTATGATGACAGATACATTTTGTTTGCTTGTATGCATTTTCGATATTTTATCGACATTAAGCTTGAAATATGAAAGAGTAGTTATAAACTGCCTGTTCCAGAACAAAAGAATTTTTTCCAGAACAAAAGAATCCACCCATAAATAAAAGATATCACTTTGAAATCTAAATCATTTGACAAATTTCTACCAATACAACATGTCGCTTCCAAACATAGAGTCTATTGAATATATGCCTGAAAATATAAAATTTTGGGACAAATCTTTATCATCAAGTTTATCTAACTTATATCAACACTTCAACATTCATATAAGTATCTTAAAATGGATTGGTGCCATATCTATATTAGTATTAACAGCATCTACTCTTACTGTTTCTACTTATTTATATAATTTTGAAACATCTCTACCTAACTCATCTAATGACATAAATGTCAATAATTTGCCAAGTTTTAATGACACCATATGTAGGTATATGAAATTGTTTAGACTTCCTGGTGAATATTTTGTAACTGTCTGCAAATATGACAACAATA
This sequence comes from Mytilus edulis, assembly GCF_963676685.1. NCBI lineage: Eukaryota > Metazoa > Mollusca > Bivalvia > Mytilida > Mytilidae > Mytilus > Mytilus edulis. Next base: position 34,858,984 of record NC_092354.1, read on the forward strand.
TTCATCTAGATATTAGACAGCTGCTTAATAACAAACCAACAATCAAAGGAGTTACTCTAACAATTGACCAATGGAAATATTTACAATCTATAAGACAATATATCAATAGAGCCACTGAAGAAGCAAGACATCAATAGAAATATTACATCCATAGTTCATGCAGGTAAACATGTAATAGTTTTTTTTTGTTTGTTTTGTATTTATTTTTCTACATGTTCAAAGCTATAGAATAGTATCAATAGCATACACTTTGCATAAGAAATATTATATAACATTGAATGAATGCCAACAGTTATTTATCTAGCATCATTTTAGGTACTACTTTCACAACATCAAAGAACCTTGATCAAATTATGTTCTTTTAAGAGATAACAGTAGTACATTAGTATTTATTTACTAACTTTTGCTTCACACTGGAAACAAGCACTTTTTTATTTACCAATAACTAACACTTCAAAATATGATTAAAGTGTGAGGACTATAATAAACCAATTGCATCACTTAACAGGAAACTCTCTAAAATTCAACACCTTTATACATTAGCAAAGAAAAGACTAATCAACCTTACTTTTATTTTCAGTAACTTTTTTTCTTTCTTCAAAATAACAAATAACAAAAGTAATTTAATTTTATTTTAACAACATGAAAACATATATACATAACAACTCATTTTAGCACCATATATTATATCTTTTTGAGAACACTTTACCCAAATATAAATAATAATAATATTTTTCTTTGCACTCCATAAAACAGTTTTAAAATCAGCACCAAATGTTTTTGCATCATTTTCATTTTTATATAACATTAATAATTACTCAAAAAAAATCTTCAACCTTTGAGAAATATAAATTTTGTAAATAAAAACTTTACTTGAAAATACTTCGTATAATAAATATAACATAATCTGGATTAAACCAGTAAAACACATTGTATAAAACAAAACTATATTGAACTTCTAAAAAATCTAAGAGATAATTAAAGATGATATTATAATAATGTTATAACATATAAATGATTTGATTTCAAAAAGTTAAAATCTCATTTAAAAACCTGAGGAATATATTTTATGTATGAGTTTTCATCTGAGAGAAATGAATGTTCGTATAAAAAACTTTAAATATAAATACTATATAAAATAAGTTGAATAAAAAAACTGAACGGAGACAGTAAAACCTCACATATAATATCGAAACTATATTGAGACAAAAAAGTAAAAGTCTGAGATGATATGGTATTACTGTAACATAAACGAATAAATGAAATGATTTTTTAATTTCAAAAAGTAAAAAATCTCATTTAAAAACCTGAGGAATACATTTTATGTATGAATTTTCATCTGAGAGAAATGAATGTTCGTATAAAAAACTTTAAATATAAATACTATATAAAATAAGTTTACTAAAAAAACTGAACTGAGACAGTAAAACCTCACATATAATATCAAAACTATAATGATACAAAAATGTAAAAGTCTGAGATGATATGGTATTACTGTAACATAAACGAATAAATGGAATGATTTAACACCTCAGTTAAAATAAAACATCATCAATATCCATATATTGAAACTCATCACATGAGATATACGGTTATAATAAAAAAAAATCAAACATTAAAGAGATGATTTAATTGTATTGAAACAAAGAGATGATTAATCATAAGGAAAAAAAGAGGTTTTAATCGTCTTTTAAAATTTAAAAAATAATAACATAATCATGGAAATAATTCATTCCAGCATCATCTACTAAATATTGATTAAAAATAATCTCCAATGATCTTCACTGTAACATAGTAAAAAAAGAGAAAAAAAAACAATAATGACACAATCTTTATACATTTATACAAAATTTTACAAGTCAAACTGTTCTCCCTCTCTCTTTCTCTCTTTAATTATATAAAATTTCTTATTTGACCATATACATTGTTCATGAAAAAAAGTGTTTTAATACTTGATAAAAAAAACTGTCATTATCTTGCATATCTATAATATTCTTTTAGCCTACAGCTGATTTTTTTTTAAACCAACCTTTTTCACACATCTATATCTAAATAAATAATCCATTCACTGTAGTATATTTAAAAGAAAAAAAAAACAACAACAATAATATCACTATATATCCTTATAATTTATACTTTTCTCTCTCTCTTTAACTATATAAAATTTCTTATTTAACCATTTAAATTGCTTAAGAAAAATCAGTGCAAATACTTGATAAAAAACTGTCATTTTTTGCATATCTATAATATTCTTTTGGCCTAGAGCTGGTTTATCTAAACCAACCCTTTTCACACATTTGTATCTAAATAAACATGCACATCATGTATATAAAGAGATAACTTTTAAGTACAATCCTCATTCACTTCAAAACAATTATAAAGATGGAATTTACCGAGGCAATGAGAGAATTTGTCTTTGAAGAATTGGAGTATTACCCTTATTCGTTAATAACTGATCAGGGAACTTTTCCTTGTAGCATTTGCAATGCACCTCATGAACTGAGGTTGGAAAGAGATATACTTATCAAACTACCAATGGAGGATAATTGGTTTAATGGCAGTTTGAAAGAAATGTACCATCAAATGCTACATTTAACAAGTAGTGAAATAAAAAAAATGTTTTTTCATGTAGACACTGGAGTACTATGCAATGTTCAATATTTAGCCAAAAGGATTATTGAAAAAGATGAGTTCCAATTTGGAATGGGAGAAAAAGTACATGATACTATTTTAGATCTATTATTTGAAAGGTAAGTTTTTTCAAATTAAGTCTTGCAACAGGAAAACGTCGACGTTGTGATCTTCTTAAGTTGGGTTGTTGTACAGGTTCTATTTGCTGTTGTGGTAATTGACGATGTTGTTGAGGTAAATTGTTGTTTTGTAAATTTTTCAGATAATTAATAACTTGTAGAATAGTTTCCAATCGTCTTCTTAAATTTTGATTTCCTCTTAAAAACACTTCCGAAACAGCTATAATTGTGACAATTATATATATAATCCAATCTACAAAGAAGAAAACAAGTCATCTGAACTAACACTTTCAGAACTACATGTATGAGATGCATTAAATATAAATTGTTGTTGATTGTCTTGTGGTGGATTTTCAAGTCTTTCAAGATACAGTTCATAAGATTCTGGTGTGTGGGCATGTAATCTACATCTCAATTCAAAATCTGGACTATTTGAAGGTTGCTGACGTTCTTTTTTTTTTAATATTCTTCTACGGATGAAATATACACCAAAACCAATAACAGAACATACTAAGGACACTGAAATCAAACAAATTATATCACTCTTTTAATTTTATATTAGAATACATTTTCATTAGGGTTACACAATTTTTCATTTTAAATTGGATGATAATTTATTTTTTAATGTGAACATAAAATTGAGTGAAAAAAAATTAAGAAAAAATAATAAATTAGAGAACAAAAATATGAAAATAAATAAAGTCTCACCTATTGTAGAACTTATCACACTTGAAACCCATGCAGGTAATCCTTCTGTGCTAGATGTCTAAAATAAAAGATTTATTCATTTTAGGGAAGAAATGTTTGCCATCATGTATAATGGAATGCCCACCCCCCTAAACTTTAATATGGAAGAAGAAGAAGAAGAAGTGGACGTCATATATGTTGATGAGGTACTTGTTTACAAAAACTTCTTCACATTATCAGTTTATTTGTATATAAATAATTGTAGTAACATGTAATTATAATCATGCTTAAGTATATGAAAATATATATTTTCTTTAAATTATCAATTTCATACAAATACTTTTAATTCAATTTGAATATAATATCATAATACACGTAAAATAAAAAAATCTACTATACCCCTGACACAACTAGTAATTTAACCATCTTTTTAAAGGTGTAACGTATTAGATTCTAAAATTGTTGAACAATTTTCATTATTTCTATTTTGTAGGAATGATTGTGACCAATTTAATGAAGACCAGACCAGACCAGACGAAAGATTACAGATTTTTTCTTCTTAAATAAATCTTAATATAACATAAATGATTTTGGTTATAATTTATTATTTTCAATGGCATTATATATATATCATTGAAATTATTTAACATACCGTATTTGCAAGTGAAGTGTTCTCATATTCTGGTGATTCCTCATCTGATGTTGATTCTGCTGATGGTTTCTGTAAATGTTACAAGTATGCAATTGAATAAGAATAAATCATATTTACTTTTTCTTTCATTTACCCTTTTTTAACTACATTGTAAGTGCTAATCACTTAAGTTATAATTCAAAGACTTTCAATGTTTTTATTTATGTTTTCTTATTGATGTTGACTACATACAGTTATATAAACTAGAGGCTCTAAAGAGCCTGTGTCGCTCACCTTGGTCTATGTGAATATTAAACAAAGGACGCAGATTGATTCATGACAAAATTGTGTTTTGGTGATGGTGATGTGTTTGTACATCTTAATTTACTGAATATTCTAGCTGCTTACAATTATCTCTATCTATAATTAACTTGGCCCAGTAGTTTCAGAGGAGAAGATTTTTGTAAAACATTACTAAGATTTACGAAAAATGGTAAAATATTGACTATAAAGGGCAATAACTCCTAAATGGGTCAACTGACCATTTCAGTCATGTTGACTTATTCGTAAATCTTACTTTGCTGACATTATTGCTGTTTACAGTTTATCTCTATCTATAATAATATTATAAGATAATAACCAAAAACAGCAAAATTTCCTTATAATTACCAATTCAGGGGCAGCAACCCAACAATGGGTTGTCCGATTCAACTGAAAATTTCAGGGTAGATAGATCTTTACCTGATGAACAATTTAACACAGTGTCAGATTTGCTCTAAATGCTTTGGTTTTTGAGTTATAAGCCAAAAACTGCATTTTACCCCTATGTTCTATTTTAAGCTGTTGCGGCCATCTTGGTTGGGTGGGTGGGTCACGCCACACATTTTTTAAACTAGATACCCAAATGATAGTTGTGGCCAAGTTTGGTTTAATTTGGCCCAGTTGTTTCAGAGGAGAAGATTTTTGTAAAAGATTACTAAGATTTACGAAAAATGGTTAAAAATTGACTATAAAGGGCAATAACTCTTAAACGGGTCAACTGACCATTTCGGTCATGTTGACTTATTTGTAAATCTTACTTTGCTGAACATTATTGCTGTTTACAGTTTATCTCTATCTATAATAATATTCAAGATAATAACCAAAAACAGCAAAATTTCCTTAAAATTACCAATTCAGGGGCAGCAACCCAACAACGGTTGTCCGATTCATCTAAAAATTTCAGGGCAGATAGATCTTGACCTGATGGACAATTTTACTCATGTCAGATTTGCTCTAAATGCTTTGGTTTTTGAGTTATAAGCCAAAAACTGCATTTTTTCCCTATGTTCTATTTTTAGCCATGGCGGCCATCTTGGAAGGTTGGGCAGGTCACCGGACACAATTTTTAAACTAGATACCCTAATAATGATTATGGCCAAGTTTGGTTTAATTTGGCCCAGCAGTTTCAGAGGAGAAGATTTTTGTAAAAGTTGACGACGCCGGACGACGGACGCCGGACGCCAAGTGATGAGAAAAGCTCACTTGGCCCTATAAAGAAGATGTGATGTGATTACTAATGAGATAACTATCCACAAAAGACCAAAATGACACAAATTAACAATTATAGGTTACCATACAGCCTTCAACAATGAGTAAAACCCATACCACATATAGTCAGCTATAAAAGGCTTATATAACTTCAAATTCATTTTAACTTGGACTTATTTATCTCCATATTTTTTATAGACATGTATTTTATTCACATGAGCTTCAGCAGGACTATTTATAATTTTATACGTTTTGGAGTAGTTGATAATTTCTATACTATGCACACAATTAAAACAATGTTTCTTTTTTAATATGTTCACACTTGTATGCTTCCAACACCTTGAACATTGTAATAAAGTTGTGAAATATTATGGTCATTGGTGTAGGAAATTTGAGTATTTATTAGTGTTGGAATCATTTGGTTGAATGTTGTCTCAAGGATATTTACTCTCATTTTAAATATATGGAAATTAGGAGCGCACGTTATTCATGCTCACTTGTACAGTACTTACACAAACATGTTCTCCAAAAACGACTTTAGTGTTTGGTGGTGAATCAACATTTTGACACAGCACCTGCCCGTCTGTTATTAGAAGAGTTCTCAGACGTCTACCAGTGATTGCAATGTAGGTGTCAGGGGATAGGGTATTGATGGATAGTGTCTTGACTGTGCTGTACTCCTCGGAATCAAACATGTAATGTCCTTTTCCTACTACACAAACCATTTTTTCTACCTCAAAGTTTAAGTCTTGGATAGCTTTGCATCTTCTAGATGGTTGTAACTCTAGCGGTCTACCACTAGAATCACAGAATGCACCCATCAAAACCAATATCAATATCAATATCAATAACATCTCGAAATTTAAAAGTGAACAATAATAATCAATATGGAACCTATAAATGAAACGCAATGGATTGTGGGATATGTTTCTGGAATACGTACTGATAATCCCTCCGAGTACAAGAGCACCTCTCAAGGTACAAATAACAATGAAAACTTTTCTCTTTCTACATTCATTTATCAATAATATACATTATATATATAAATATATACACATATGAAAACCAAATAGAAAAATATAATATTAATTTTGGAATTAAACAAATCATTCAATCATCTTCAGTGGAACATCGTCAATTTGATCAGGTAACCATTTCTATACGGATAAAGTCTTTCAACATGAAGTGATTTCTCGAGTATATAGATCTCTTAACTACTATTCAAAATCAATCAGTCGGGGAAAAAAAACTACTATCATGTTTAATCTCTGCAATGTCTGGAGTTACTGATTCTCTAACAACTATACTCAAATCACACACAAAACCTTCATCAATTTCTCCATCAGGATATTTATGTGGTTGTAATATGTATGTCAGAAATACGTAACAATGATCATATTCAAATAAATTAATTGTATCAATATAATGAACATGTGGGAGGAACCTACATAATCTAAGTTAAATATCAAAGTTTACTAAACATAGAAATTGGAGGGAATAATGTTTGAACAGGGGGGGGGGGGGGGGAAATAGGGACGCGACAATCATAATGAATCCCTTACAATAAAAGGGAGTATTATGAAACCTATTTAACCGAATCAGAGAAAAAGCGTCACTCTTTTGAATCGAATCAGAGAAAAAGCGTCACTCTCTTTTATTCTTAACTATCCAATGAAAATAAGTGGTTTTATTTTAAAACAGAAATGAGGGAGGGTAGAATAAAATGATAGAACTTGACCTAATAAACTCTTTTATCCCATGTCAGATTTGCTCTAAATGCTTTGTTTTTTTATAGATATAAAGCCAACAACTGCATGTTTAGCCATGGCGGCCATGTTTTTTAAGAACTTCGTAAGTTGACTTCAAATAAACTTTTTTTCAAATTGAATCGCACCAACTGATTAATATACCAATACCAGGTTTGCTGTTATATTATATACAATTATTCTAAGAATATAATCAATTTAAGGTAACATCTGAATAAATTATCCATAAAGAGGTTAAATTTAATGAAAAATATTACAATTATATAATAAAGGTTTGGTTGGTTCAAGTTGACTTCAAATACAATTGTCAATACATATTAGAAAGTATCCTGGTCATATGACAGATTTAAGGCAACATGAAATATAATTATCAATACATATTAGAAAATTGTCTTGGTCAAATGACCGATTTAAGGTAACATCAATTGCAATATCAAAAAATTGTCAAATTTACAGTAAAATGTTGAAAAACGATCAATATACCAAAAACAGGTTTGCTGTTATATTATATACAAGTATTCTAAGAATATGGTCAATTTAAGGTAACATCTGAATGAATTATCTAAAAAGTTGTAAAATTTACATAAAAAGTATTATATTTCTATAATGAAGTTTTGGTTGGTACAAATTGACTTCAAACACATTTGTCAATACATATTAGAAAGTATCTCGGTCAAATAACCGATTTAAGGTAACATCAAATACAATTATCAATACATATCAGAAAGTTGTCTTGGTCAAATGACTAATTTAAAGTAACATCAATCACAATTATTAAAAAAATTGTCAAATTTACAGTAAAATGTCAAAAAATAATCAATATACAAATAACAGGTTTGCTGTTGTATTATTTACAATTATCCTATGAATATGGCCAATTTAAGGTAACATCTGAATAACTTATCCAAAAAGTGGTAAAATTTACTGCAAAAGTATTATAATTCTATAATGAAGGTTTGGTTGGTTCAAATTGACTTCAAATACAATTGTCAATACATATTAGAAAGTTGTTTTTGTCAAATGACCCATTTAAGGTAACATCAATAACAATTATCAATACATATTAGAAAATTGTCTTGGTCAAATGACCGATTTAAGGTAACATCAATTACAATTATCAATAATATTAGAAAATTGACTTGGTCAAATGATCAATTTAGGTTAACATCTATTACAGTTATGAAAAAAATTGTCAAATTATCAGTAAAATGCATGAAAATGATCATTATACCAAAAACAGGTGTGCAGTTATGTTATATACAATAATTCTAAGAATATGGTCAATTTAAGGTAACATCTGAATGAATTATCCAAAAAGTGATAAAATTTACTAAAAAAGAATTATAAATCTATAATGAAGTTTTGGTTGGTTCAAATTGACTTCAAATACAATTTTCAATACATATTAGAAAGTATCTAGGTCAAATGAATAATTTCAGGTAAACATCAAATACAATTATCAATACATATTAGAAAGTTGTCTTGGTCAAATGACCAATGTAAGGTAAAATCAATTACAATTATCAATGCATATTAGAAAATTGTCTTGGTCAAATGACCGATTTAAGTTAACATCAAATACAGTTATGATAAAAAAGTTGTCAAATTTTTAGCCCCCCAAGAGTGACTGGGGAATAGAAATATGGTCACTTGGTCTTCTCCCGACCGGCAGTAAAATGCTTGCCGAAGTAGGGCGTCCGTTTGGCTGTGCGGGATGGATCAAGTTTGCAGTCACGTCCGGTCAGAAGGGGGACGTTAATTTCCGATGCCTTGTGTAAAGAGAGTGTCACGCTCTTTGCACGTTAAGAACCCTTGTAACAACTCTTTGAGGGGTCCGTATGTGGCCTGTTGCAAGGCAAAATTTCTGCCCCTATCCAATATACCAACATTTTCCAGTGGCAGTCCAAATTTTCCCGACCATCATCCCAGATGGCCTCTATCGTATCAACCTACCTATTGTATTTATTGTGAACTTGTTCTCGTCCTGAATATGCATGAAATATTTGCCACTGGACGTTAAGCAACCAACAATCAATCAATCATCAAATTTTCAGTAAAATGCCTGAAAATGATCATTATACCAAAAACAGGTTTCCTGTTATATTATATACAATTATTCAAAGAATATGGTCAATTTAAGGTAACATCTGAATGAATTATCCAAAAAGTGGTTAAATTTACTAAAAAACTTTTATAATTCTATAATGAAGGTTTGGTTTGTTATTATTGACTTCAAAACAATTGGCAATACATATTAGAAAGTAGCTCGGTCAAATGACCAATTTCAGGTAAACATCAAATACAATTATCAATACATATCAGAAAGTTGCCGTGGTCAAATGACCGATTTAAGGTAACATCAATTACAAATATCAAAAAAATTGTCACATTTACAGTAAAATGTCAAAAAATGATGAATATACGAATCACAGAAATTAACAATTTATCAAAAACAGGTTTGCTGTAATTTATTTACAATTATTCTAAGAATATAATCAATTTAAGGTAACATCTGAACAAAGTATCCATAAAGTGGTTATATTTACTGAAAAATATTTCAATTTTATAATAAAGGTTTGGTTGGTTCAAGTTGACTTCAAATGCAACTGTCAATACATAATAGAAAGTATTTTGGTCATATGACCGATTTAAGGTAACATCAAATACAATTAACAATACATATAAGAAAATTGTCTTGGTCAAATGACCGATTTAAGGTAACATCAAATCAATTATCAATACATATTAGAAAGTTATCTTGGTCAAATGACCGATTTATGGTAATATCAAACACAATTATCAATACATATTAGAAAGTTGTCTTTGTTAAATGACCGATTTAAGGTAATATCTATTACAATTATCAAAAAAATTGTCAAATTTACAGTAAAATGTCAAAAAATGATGAATAAAGGAATAACAGGTTTGCTGTTGTATTATTTACAGTTATCCTATGAATATGGATTAAGGAAACATCAAATACAATTATCAATACATATTAGAAAGTATCTTGGTCAAATGACCAATTTCAGGTAAACATCAAATACAATTATCAATACATATCAGAAAGTGACCGATTTAAGGTAACATCAATTACAATTATCAAAAAAATTGTCAAATTTACAGTAAAATGTCAAAAAAATGATGAATATACGAATAACAGGTTTGCTGTTGTATTATTTACAATTATCCTATGAATATGGTCAATTTAAGGTAACATCTGAATAAATTATCCAAAAAGTGGTAAAATTTACACAAAAGAATTAAAATTTTATAATGAAGGTTTGGTTGGTTCAAGTTGACTTCTAATACAATTATCAATACATATTAGAAAATTGTCTTGGTCAAATGACCGATTTAAGGTAACATCAAATACAAATATCAATACATATTAGAAAGTTGTCTTGGTCAAATAACCGATTAAAAGTAGCATCAAATACAATAATAAAAAATGTCAAATTTACAGTAAAATGTCGAGAAATAAACAATATACCAATAACAGGTTTGCTGTAATATTATTTACAATTATTCTAAGAATATAATCAATTTAAGGTAACATCTGAACAAATTATCCATAAAGTGGTTATATTTACTGAAAAATATTTCAATTTTATAAAGGTTTGGTTGGTTCAAGTTGACTTCAAATGCAACTGTCAATACATATTAGAAAGTATTTTGGTCATATGACCGATTTAAGGTAACATTAAATACAATTATCAATACATATTAGAAAATTGTCTTGGTCAAATGACCGATTTAATCAATTACAATTATTAAAAAAATATGTCAAATTTACAATGTCGAGAAATGATCAATATACCAAAAAAAAGGTTGCTGTTATATCATTTACAATTATTCTAAGAATATGGTCAATTTAAGGTAACATCTGAATGAATTATCCAAAAAGTGGTAAAATTTACTAAAAAAGTATTATAATTCCATAATGAAGGTTGTCAATATAATTATCAATAGAATATGGTCGATTTCTAAAATTATCAAAAAAAAAATATCAAATTAATAGTCAAATGTACAAAAAACATTATTAAACCAATGACAGGTATGTTTTTACTGTCAATATAATTCTCTATAGAATATGGTAGATTTTTAAGATAATCAAAAAAAATGTCAAATTTAAAGGCAAATGTAGAAAAAATATTATTAATCCAATAAGAGGTCTGTTTTTAATGTCAATATAATTCTCTATAGAATATGGTCGATTTCTAAAATTATCAAAAAAGGTATCAAATTTAAAGGCAAATGTAGAATAAAAATTATTAAACCAATGACAGGTCTGTTTTTACTGTCAATATAATTACCTATATAATATGGTCGATTTCTAAAATTTACAAAAAAGGTATCAAATTTATAGGCAATTGTAGAAAAAATATTATTGAACCAATTACAGGACTGTTTTTCCTGTCAATATAATTATCTATAGAATATGGTCGATTTCTAAAGTTATTAAAAAAGTTATAAAATTTATGGGCAAATGTAGAAAAAAAATTATTTAACCAATGACAGGTCTGTTTTTACTGTCAATATAATTACCTATATAATATGGTCGATTTCTAAAATTAACAAAAAAAGTATAAAATTTATAGGCAATTGTAGAAAAAATATTATTGAACCAATTACAGGTCTGTTTTTACTGTCAATATAATTATCTATAGCATATGGTCGATTTCTAAAGTTATTAAAAACGTTTTCAAATTTATGGGCAAATGTAGAAAAAATATTATTAAACCAATGACAGGTCTGTTTTTACTGTCAATATAATTACCTATAGAATATGGTCGATTTCTAAAATTATCAAAAAAGGTGTCAAATTTAAAGGCAAATGTAGAAAAAATATTATTAAACCAATGACAGGTCTGTTTTTAATGTCAATATAATTCTCTATAGAATATGGTCGATTTCTAAAATTATCAAAAAAGGTATCAAATTTAAAGGCAAATGTAGAATAAAAATTATTAAACCAATGACAGGTCTGTTTTACTGTCAATATAATTACCTATATAATATGGTCGATTTCTAAAATTAACAAAAAAGGTATCAAATTTATAGGCAATTGTAGAAAAAATATTATTGAACCAATTACAGGTCTGTTTTTACTGTCAATATAATTATCCAGAGCTCCAGATAAGAATTCACAAATTGGGTTTTTTACCCACCATTTTCTTATATAATCGGGTGATAAAGTTTTTTGATTGCATTATCAATTCCAATTCACCCCTCATGTTAATATCAAATTGGGTTTTTCACCACCAAGCTCCTTATTGTATTGGGTTTTTTCATCAACACAATATTGAATATTTAGGCAATATCAACCCCAGATTTTTTTCCGTCTTAAATATGTTTCTTTCTTTGTTTAGCTGTTTTATTTGGTTTATGGTTAGGGTTATTTGCTAGCTGTTTTATTTGGTTTATTCACTGAGGAGCAATTGTAGGTTTAATTTTTGTTCCGTTTCAAACTTTCTGCCAGTTTTGTATTATCTCATATATACTGTATAAAACGGATATGTGTATTCACAGGCACTCGTCGTATACCTTTATATAATAAATTCTGAGACCAGTGTAAAATGAAACAAAAAATAGTTTATAAACTTTAATTATACTTGAATGTTTTTGTTTTATTCCAATTTTCATAAATCTGGGTTTAGTTGTCTTTTATTAGAACTTTTGGTTTCTGATGCTTTATCATGTCATAATTGATTTGGCCTCAAGTGTTTGGCCTTTCACTTTTTCCAACTGATTTCTTTTTGAGGAAACCCTGTTTTTATTAGCAATGTTCTCGTTAAGGTACGCACACACGCCCGTGCTCGACGGCTTCCTAAAAACACTGGCTGAGTCTTGTTATCATCATAACTTTCCCTCAGCTTTTCAAAAGAAGCAGAAAACATGCTTCTATTCAATATTTTAACCGAACATTCACTTTCGTTTTAATTCAATGTATGTTATGATAAATCCCGAGCAATGCGAAAAAAATATGACTACATGACACACGCTAATTGGATAGACGTCGAGAAGATCGAAATGTTTTCAAAAACACGTGTACCTATTGAGCAACGGCAAACTCTAACAGGGACCCATTTCAGCTACTTGATGCAGGGATCTATTTTTAGAACGAAAGGACATTTCCAATTATAAATATTATAAAAAATAAAAATAGTTTACGCGACGACTGTAAACAGATAAGGGTAAACAACGCAAATGGTAGCCAATAAAAGGGTTGAGAACTCATGGTTTTGGAATATAATTGGGGTTTCCTTTGAATTAAATGGGTTATTGAACCCTGCAATGAGCAATTGCATTGGGTTTTTTATTATTTGTATTGCGTGATCACGCAAATACGCAGCTTATCTAGAGCTCTGTTAAATTATCTATAGAATAGGTGTCTTCCCGATTGTCCCACTTTTTGAAATTACAGGTAAAAAGGTAGTGAATTTTTGTGTGACAATCGGGAAGATGTTTGTGGGACAATTGGGAAGTTTAATTGTGGGACAATCGGGAATTGTTTTGATTGTGATTAATCTGTTTTATAGTGTGAAATAGGTAATTACAGGTAACTAATAATTATTCAGTAATTTAACTTGTAAAATATGAAAAAAAGAAGATAAAATGATTATTAAATATTTTATTTTCCACATATTAATATGAAATAGCAAAAAAAACATAGAATATAATGTAAAGTCATAAAATATAATACATCAAGCACTTCTCATTTCTTCATTAATGTATGATAATGGGTTTCAATCAAGAATTTTAGAACACAATTGATAGTGTAAAGCACACATAATGTAGAAGGTTCAACAATAAAGCATACACAATACATAAGAATACCATTAAAGCTTAATCATACATAGCACAAAATATCATTAAACAAATCTAGTCCAAATGTAACAAATAGGAGGCGGTGTCTGCAAAGTGAAATACAGTAATATCCCCATTCTGTAGTTGATCTTTCAGTTGTTGAAGGCACTGGTTGAGTTGGGTATATTTCCTTCTTTTTGTAGGTCTTACTCCCCCGGCATGGTACTGGATAAGAGTTATCTCGTTAAATGCCTGTTCTTCTTTGAGGTAATTTAGTAGTGTATATATGTTTGGGTGTGGCACTTGGATCATTTTCTTCAAGCCGCTGTGCCAACCTTCTAGGTGGTTTGTTGTTCTTGGTCCATTTGTTTGGTAGTGATTCCACAGCTGTCTGTAGGCTTCAACCCAGTAAGTAGTGACGTAATCTGTAAAAGGGGAAGTATTTGCAGTTCAGTCTGAGTTTTCTAACTCTTCTAGTGCATGAAACCAGACGTCTTCTACTTCTGCTGTTGGTACGAGTGGGAGAACTGCTGCCCTGCGTATCAGTTGGTGGATGTCTGGTTCCCCTTTGTAGTTTGTGACGGTAGTCTCTGTATACAAGGCTCTGCCCACCTCGCTCGTTGTCTATAAACGTGACTTGTAACTGTGCGTTAGCCATCTATACTTTTTTTTTTTTTTCTTTTTTTTTCTTTTTTTCTAAGGGCAGAAAAAGGGATTGAGCTTATTTCGACCCTTTAACACAAAGTATAACAATGGGACTTTAACAGGTCTTGGGGCTTATATCGCCCTTTATTTTAAACCAATTTGAACTTGTATTTGTTTGCAATTGTCACTATCGCTTGCATCCTTTCTTGACTGAACAGAAAGTTCTTGCTGTTCCTAACATCAAGCCAAGTGTCGAAACTTCTTTTGATGTATTGGTACGTGTCTTCGTCTTGGTCTTTGTAGATGAAGTCGTGAAACTCCAAAGTATTGCTATTGACGAGCAGATACAAGTCGTTGTCGGCAATATCCATCACATACATAGTTTGCGGAAGATCCAAGCATACTTTCTTCACCTTTAGTCCTTTGGTGTAGCTTCGAGCGTCTAGTTGTCTCTTTTTTCTCTCTTTCTGTAGAGTTTTATCCACTTCCGATCGACTATCGACAACCTGCTGGGCGGGATCTACTTGTGTAGTCGTCCTTTCTGGATGTCTGTGTGTTGATCTTTTTCTCTTCAGCTATAGTCTGTTTTGCTGATAGATTTCTGTCTATTTGCGAGATAGATATACCGGTATCCATATCATCATTGATGGCTGGTGAAGGTAACTCTTTTGTCTCGACAACTGGGGGTGGTGCGGTAGGTCCCTGCTCCTCGGTGTTTATTGTCGGTTCACCAGACTCCTGTTGCTTTCGAAGGAGGAAGGCTTGTCGTCGACGGCGATTCCTGTCTTGACGCGCTTTTGATGACCTCTTTTTCGTCGTGATTGTAGGCTTTTGTGTTGTTTGTCGCCATTTTATCTGCATGGAGTATCTTCCATTCCGTTTAGTTAAAGTCCAATCGGCGGATTGATTCTCTACGAGTAATAGAACTACTGTAATCTTTTCTGGTAGTTGGTCGGAAGTTTCCATTCTCAACTCATCAGTTTATGATTTAAGTATTCGACATTTTATTCACCTTGGTCTACAGGACGTATTGTAAACACGTCCGTCCAGGTGAAAATCTACTCACTCCACAACCATCTATACTTCAAGTTAGAATTACTGATTATGGTCAAAATGTCAGCATTTCCACATTATAAAGCACTAGTGAGAAGTGCTCATTGAGCATCCCATATTTATCACATTCAGCAGCTTGGGCTGTGTGACATGAACAATGTTCTCAGAGCATCATCTGTTCATGCAAAATTTAATTAGATTATCAAATCAATTTAAATTAATTTATACTCTTTTTTTTATTGTGTGCATTATTTAAATACCTATTTAGAATTTTAACAAAAAAATATTAAATTTATTCATACTCTTTTTTTTAAAACATGTTTAATGTATGCATTATATTGATATTTATTTAGAATCTTAACAAAACAAAAATTATAAATGTTGTTATTTGTATATGTTTTATAATTATAAGTAATATTTTAGATATTTTTTTAGATACGACATGTTATTTTATTTAATGAAAAGTGCATTAATTTCATAATTTAAAAAAAATTCATATCTTATACTTAATAAAATGGGTATAATCCAAAAATAATACTATGTAAAAGTTAATAATTAATTCTTGTTATTTTAACAAAATAAACACAAAGTCATCTGTTTATTTAAGAACATTTCACATAAAAAAATAATGTGGGACAATCAGAACTTTTCATGTGGGACAATCAGAACTCTAAAATTTTAAAAAGTGGGACAATCGGGAATAAACCATAGAATATGGTCGATTTCTAAAGTTATTAAAAAAAGTTATCAAATTTATGGGCAAATGTAGAAAAAATATTATTAAACTAATGACAGGTCTGTTTTTACTGTCAATATAATTACCTATATAATATGGTCGATTTCTAAAATTAACAAAAAAGGTATCAAATTTATAGGTAATTGTAGAAAAAATATTATTGAACCAATTACAGGTCTGTTTTAACTGTCAATATAATTATCTATAGAATATGGTCGATTTCTAAAGTTATTAAAAAAGTTATCAAATTTATGGGCAAATGTAGAAAAAATATTATTAAACCAATGACAGGTCTGTTTTTACTGTCAATATAATTATCTATAGAATATGGTCGATTTTTAAAATTATCAAAAAAAATATCAAATTTTAGGCAAATGTAGAAAAAAAACTATTAAACCAATGACAGGTCATTTTTTACTGTCAATATAATTAAATATAGAAAATGGTCGATTTCTAAAATTATCAAAAAAGGTATCAAATTTAAAGGCAAATTTGGAATAAAAATTATTAAACCAATGGCAGGTCTGTTTTTAATATCAATATAATTACCTATAGAATATGGTCGATTTCTAAAATTATCAAAAAAGGTATCAAATTTATAGGCAATTGTAGAAAAAATATTATTGAACCAATTACATGTCTGTTTTTACCGTCAATATAATTATGGATAAAATACGGTCAATTTCTAAAACTATCTAAAAAAGGTTATCAAATTTAAAGGCAAATGTAGAAAAAATGTTATTAAACCAATGACAGGTCTGTTTTGACTGTCAATATAAATCTATGTAAAGAATAGTCGATTTCTAAAACTATCAAAAAAATTATCAAATTTAAAGCCAAATGTAGAAAAAATATTATTAAACCAATGATAGGTCTGTTTTTACTGTCAATGTAATTACCTATAGAATATGGTCGATATCTAAAATTATCAAAAAAGGTATCAAATTTATAGGTAAATGTAGAAAAAATATTATTAAACCAAAGACAGGTCTGTTTTTACTGTCAATATAATTACCTATAGAATATGGTCGATTTCTAAAATTATCAAAAAAGGTATAAAATTTTAGGCAAATGTAGAAAAAATATTATTTAACCAATGACCGGTTTGTTTTTACTGTCAAAATAATTATCTATTGAATATGGTCGATTTCTAAAATTAATAAAAAAGTTATCAAATTTATAGGCAAATGTAGAAAAAATATTATCAAACCAATGACAGGTCTGTTTTTACTGTTAATAGAATTCTTTATAGAACATGGTCGATTTCTAAAATTATCAAAAACGGTATCAAATTTATAGGCAAATGTATAAAAAAAATTTATTAAACCAATGACAGGTCTGTTTTTACCGTCAATATAATTCTCTATAGAATATGGTCGATTTCTAAAATTATCAAAAAAGTTATCAAATTTATGGGCAAATGTAGAAAAAATATTATTAAAACAATGACAGGTCTGTTTTTACTGTCAATATAATTATCTATAGAATAATGGTCGATTTCTAAAATTATCAAAAAAAAATATAAAATTTATAGGCAAATGTAGAAAAAATATGATAAAACCTATGACAGGTCTGTTTTTACTGTCAATATAATGACCTATAGAATATGGTCGATTTCTAAAATTATCAAAAAAGGTATAAAATTTTAGGCAAATGTAGAAAAAATTATATTTAACCAAATGACAGGTCTGTTTTTACTGTCAAAATAATTATCTATTGAATATGGTCGATTTCTAAAATTAATAAAAAAATTTATCAAATTTATAGGCAAATGTAGAAAAAATATTATCAAACCAATGACAGGTTTGTTTTTATTGTCAATAGAATTCTTTATAGAACATGGTCGATTTCTAAAATTATTAAAAAAGTGATCAAATATATGGGCAAATGTAGAAAAAAAATTATTAAACCAATGACAGGTCTGTTTTTACTGTCAATATAATTATCTATAGAATATGGTCGATTTCTAAAATTATCAAAAAAGGTATAAAATTTAAAGGCAAATGTAGAAAAAAAATTATTAAACCAAAGACAGGTCTGTTTTTACTGTCAATATAATTATCTATAGAATATGGTCGATTTCTAAAATTATCAAAAAAGGTATCAAATTTAAAGGCAAATGTAGAAAAAATGTTATTAAACCAATGAAAGTTCTGTTTTTTACTGTCAATATAATGATCTATAGAATATGGTCGATTTCTAAAATTATCAAAAAAGTTATCAAATTTATAGGCAAATGTAGAAAAAATATTATTAAATTTTTTACTGTCATTATAATTCTCTATAGAATAAGGTCGATTTATCAAATTATAAAAAAAGTTATCAAATTTATAGGCAAATGTAGAAAAAGAAAAAATACTACTAAACCACTGACAGGTCTGTTTTTACTGTCAATATAATTTTTTATAGAATATAGTCGATTTCTAAAATTATCAAAAAAGTTATCAAATTGATAGGCATATGTAGAAAAAAATATTATTAAACCAATGACAGGTCTGTTTTTACTGTCAATATAATTATCTATAGAATATGGTCGATTTCTAAAATTATCAAAAAAAATATCAAATTTATAGGCAAATGTAGAAAAAATATTATTAAACTAATGACAGGTCTGTTTTCACTGTCAATATAATTACCTATATAATATGGTCGATTTCTAAAATTAACAAAAAAGGTATCAAATTTATAGGTAATTGTAGAAAAAATATTATTGAACTAATTACAGGTCTGTTTTTACTGTCAATATAATTATCTATAGAATATGGTCGATTTCTAAAGTTATTAAAAAAGTTATCAAATTTATGGGCAAATGTAGAAAAAATATTATTAAACCAATGACAGGTCTGTTTTTACTGTCAATATAATTATCTATAGAATATGTTTGATTTTTGAAATTATCAAAAAAAAATATCAAATTTTAGTCAAATGTAGAAAAAAAACTATTAAACCAATGACAGGTCATTTTTTACTGTCAATATAATTATATATAGAAAATGGTCGATTTCTAAAATTATCAAAAAAGGTATCAAATTTATAGGCAAATGTAGAAAAAATATTATTAAAACAATGACAGGTCTGTTTTTACCGTCAATATAATTCTCTATAGAATATGGTCGATTTCTAAAATTATCAAAAAAGTTATCACATTTATAGGCAAATGTAGAAAAAATATTATTAAAACAATGACAGGTCTGTTTTTACTGTCAATATAATTATCTATAGAATATGCTCGATTTCTAAAATTATCAAAAAAAATATAAAATTTATAGGCAAATGTAGAAAAAATATTATAAAACCTATGACAGGTCTGTTTTTACTGTCATTATAATTACCTATAGAATATGGTCGATTTCTAAAATTATCAAAAAAGGTATCAAATTTAAAGGCAAATGTAGAAAAAATGTTATTAAACCAATGACAGTTCTGTTTTTACTGTCAATATAATTATTTATTGAATATGGTCGATTTCTAAAATTATCAAAAAAGGTATCAAATTTATAGGCAAATGTAGAAAAAATATTATTAAACCAATGACAGGTCTGTTTTTACTGTCAATATAAATACCTATAGAATATGGTCGATTTCTAAAATTATCAAAAAAGGTATCAAATTTTAGGCAAATGTAGAAAAAAATATCATTTAACCAATGACCGGTTTGTTTTTACTGTCAAAATAATTATCTATTGAATATGGTCGATTTCTAAAATTAATAAAAAAAAATTATCAAATTTATAGGCAAATGTAGAAAAAATATTCTCAAACCAATGACAGGTCTCTTTTTACTGTTAATAGAATTCTTTATAGAACATGGTCGATTTCTAAAATTATCAAAAACGGTATCAAATTTATAGGCAAATGTATAAAAAAAATTATTAAACCAATGACAGGTCTGTTTTTACCGTCAATATAATTCTCTATAGAATATGGTCGATTTCTAAAATTATCAAAAAAGTTATCAAATTTATGGGCAAATGTAGAAAAATTATTATTAAAACAATGACAGGTCTGTTTTTACTGTCAATATAATTATCTATAGAATATGGTCGATTTCTAAAATTATCAAAAAAAAATATAAAATTTATAGGCAAATGTAGAAAAAATATGATAAAACCTATGACAGGTCTGTTTTTACTGTCAATATAATTACCTATAGAATATGGTCGATTTCTAAAATTATCAAAAAAGGTATAAAATTTTAGGCAAATGTAGAAAAAATTATATTTAACCAAATGACAGGTCTGTTTTTACTGTCAAAATATTTATCTATTGAATATGGTCGATTTCTAAAATTAATAAAAAAAAAATATCAAATTTATAGGCAAATGTAGAAAAAATATTATCAAACCAATGACAGGTTCGTTTTTATTGTCAATAGAATTCTTTATAGAACATGGTCGATTTCTAAAATTATTTAAAAAGTGATCAAATTTATGGGTAAATGTAGAAAAAAAATTATTAAACCAATGACAGGTCTGTTTTTACTGTCAATATAATTATCTATAGAATATGGTCCATTTCTAAAATTATCAAAAAAGGTATCAAATTTAAAGGCAAATGTAGAAAAAAATTTATTAAACCAATGACAGGTCTATTTTTACTGTCAATATAATTATCTATAGAATATGGTCGATTTCTAAAATTATCAAAAAAGGTATCAAATTTAAAGGCAAATGTAGAAAAAATGTTATTAAACCAATGACAGTTCTGTTTTTACTGTCAATATAATTATTTATAGAATACAGTACTTGCAACCTTAGGCGTTACTGTTTGACGTGAACTTGACTGATCGGTGAATGATCGGTGACGGATGTTTGACTGATCGATGAGTGATCGGTGATCGGTGACCCATAGGATCCGTCAGATAAGTCAAATAACCTATGTGAGAGTTACCCTGACAACTGTCACCGATCGATCAGTAAATTAAATTTATGCACGGATCGGACGGATACGTATATGATTAGAATTCTTATGTAAACCGAACTCCACAGTGTTTACAATCCATGAACGCGGACCTCTACGAAGACACCTTAATTTACACGTTATAATTTGTAATAAAATTAGTTGCAATACAAAAGTAAAAATAGTTTAACAGAATAAGATGCTTAGAGCGTTAAATTGTTTGTGTTGATTAATAGTTTCGTATTAAATATTATAAACATCAGAGACATATAATACATAATTGTATTATATGACTGTTAACATGAACTTATTTCTACGAAAATGGTTATTGTTGACCGCCATTGGATTTTTGAACTTTTAATAGTTTCGAATATGTCTTTTTTTCTTCATGAAATTAAAAGAATGTCAAAGAAATGATATTAAAAGTTTGTTCCCGTTGTTTAGAATTACCAAAATTAATATTCTTTTAATCAAATATTGTACTATTTTATTTGCAATAAGTTATTTTTACCATCTTGAGACAAGTCTTCTAATCAGAATTCAGATATAATGAGAATAAAAATGCATAAACTTTTATTTTTGTGGAATAAGAATGCAGTTATTGATTTATTTTGATGCATATTATTAACTGTCATATGATTTCAGTACTTTTTGTACATAATGATTGGCTGTTTTTCATAAAATAATCTTACTTTAAGATAAAAGATATTAAATTTTTGTACACGTTGCCTAAAATGCAAATATTTCTTCTAAATATTTAACTGAAAATTATTGACCGCCATTGGATTTTTGTACTTTTTATAGTTTAGAATAGTTTTTTTTTCATACAATTAAAAGAATGGCTGAGAAATCATATTGAAATTTTTGTACGCGTTGCCTAAAATGCAAATATTTCTTCATTTTACTGAAAATTATTGACCGCCATTGGATTTTTGTACTTTTTATAGTTTAGAATAGTTTTTCTTAATAAAATTAAAAGAATGGCAGAGAAATCATATTGAAATTTTATTCGCATTGTTAAAAATAACCAAAATTATTCTTCTTTTTATTAAAACTGATACTATTTTATTTGAAATCAGTTATTTTTACCATCTTGAGACAGGTCTTCTAATAAGAATTCAGATATAATGAGAATTAAAATACTTAAACTTTTATTTTTGTGGAATATGAATGTAGTTATTGATTAATTTTGATACAAATTATTAAATAAAGGCAACAGTAGTATACCGCTGTTCAAAACCGTCATATGATTTCAGTACTTTTTGTACATCAGGATTGGCTGTTCTTCATAAAACATGCTTACTTTTAGGAAAAAGATATAAAATTTTTGTATGCGTTTCCTAAAATGCAAATATTGTTTCATTTTACTGAAAATTATTGACCGCCATTGGATTTTAATACTTTTTATAGTTGAGAATAGTTTTGTTTTCATAAAATTAAAATAATATCAGAAAAATCATACTAAAATTTTGTTCGCATTGTTTAAAATAATCAAAATTATTCTTCTTTTTATCAAAAATGATACTACTTTATTTGAAATCAGTTATTTTTACCATTTTGAGACAAGTCTTCTAATCAGAATCGAGATATAACATGAATAATGAGAATTAAAATACTTAAACTTTTATTTTTGTGGAATAAGAATGTAGTTATTGATTTATTTGATACAAATTATTAACTGTCATATGATTTAGGTACTTTTTGTACATCAGGATTGGCTGTTCTTCATAAAATATGCTTACTTTTAGGAAAAAGATATAAAATTTTTGTAAGCGTTTTCTTAAATGCAAATATTGTGTCATTTTACTGAAAATTATTGACCGCCATTGGATTTTTGTACTTTTTATAGTTGAGAATATATTTTTTTCATAAATTTAAAATTATATCAGAAAAATCATACTAAAATTTTGTTCGCATTGTTTAAAATAATCAAAATTATTCTTCTTTTTATCAAAAATGATGCTATTTTTACCATATTGAGACAAGTCTTCTAATCAGAATTCAGATAAAATGAAAATTAAAATACTTAAACTTTTATTTTTGTGGAATAAGAATGTAGTTATTAATTCATTTTGATACAAATAATTAACCATCATATGATTTCAGTACTTTTTGTACATCAGGATTGGCTGTTCTTCATTAAATATGCTTACTTTTAGGAAAAAGATATAAAATGTTGGTACGCGTTTCCTAAAATGCAAATATTGTTTCATTTTACTGAAAATTATTGACCGCCATTGGATTTTTATACTTTTATAGTTGAGAATAGTTTTTTTTTCATAAAATTAAGATTATATCAGAAAAATCATACTAAAATTTTGTTCGCATTGTTTAAAATAATCAAAATTATTCTTCTTTTTATCAAAAATGATACTATTTTATTTGAAATCAGTTATTTTTACCATCTTGAGACAAGTCTTCTAATCAGAATTGAGATATAATGAGAATTAAAATACTTAAACTTTTGTTTTTGTGGAATAAGAATGTAGTTATTGATTTATTTTGATACAAATAATAACCGTCACATGATTTCAGTACTTTTTGTTCCACATGATTGGCTGTTCTTCTTAAAGTATGCTTACTTTATGGAAAAAGATATTAAATTTTTGTACGCGTTGCCTAAAATGAAAATATTTCTTCATTTTACTGAAAATTATTGACCGCCATTGGAATTTTGTACTTTTTATAGTTTAGAATAATTTATTTTCATAAAATTGAAAGAATATCAGAAAAATCATACTAAAACTTTGTTCGCATTGTTTAAAATAATCAAAATTATTCTTCTTTTTATCAAAAATGATACTATTTTATTTGAAATCAGTTATTTTTACCATTTTGAGACATGTCTTCTAATCAGAATCGAGATATAATGAGAATTAAAATACTTAAACTTTTACTTTTGTGGAATAAGAATGTGCTTATTGATTTATTTTGATACAAATTATTAACTGTCATATGATTTCAGTACTTTTTGAACATCAGGATTTGTTGTACCTCATAAAATAATCTTACTTGAAGGAAAAAGATATCAAATTTTTGTACGCGTTGAATAAAATGCAAATATTGTTTCATTTTACTGAAAATTATTGACCGCCATTGGATTTTTGTACTTTTTATAGTTGAGAATAGTTTTTTTTCATAAAATTAAAATAATATCAGAAAAATCATACTAGAATTTTGTTCGCTTTGTTTAAAATAATCAAAATTATTCTTCTTTTTATCAAAAATGATACTATTTTATTTGAAATCAGTTATTTTTACCATCTTGAGACAAGTCTTCTAATTAGAATTGAGATATAATGAGAATTAAAATAATTAAACTTTTATTTTGATGGAATAAGAATGCAGTTATTGATTTATTTTGATACAAATTATTAACCGTCATATGATTTCAGTACTTTTTGTACATCAGGATTGGCTGTTCTTCATAAAACATGCTTACTTTAAGGAAAAAGATATTAAATTTTTGTACGCGTTACCTAAAATGCAAATATTTCTTCATTTTACTGAAAATTATTGACCGCCATTGGATTTTGTACTTTTTATAGTTTAAAATAATTTTTTTGTTCATAAAATTAAAGGAATGTCAGAGAAATCATACTAGAATTATATTCGCATTGTTTAAAATAACCAAAATTATTATTCTTTTTATTAAAGATGATACTATTTTATTTAAAATCAGTTATTTTACCATCTTGAGACAAGTCTGCTTATTAGAATTGAGATGTAATGAGACATAAAATACTTAAAATAAATTATTGCATTACTTTTTGTTCATCAGGATTGGTTGTTCTTCATAAATTATGTTAACTTTAACGTTTAAGGAAAGAGATATTATTTTTTTGCGTGTTGGCAAAAATGCAAATATTTCTTCTCATATTGGAAAATATTGTAATTTCAATTGCAATCAGTTGTTATAAATGATTTTCATATGTTTTTTTGTAGAAAATGTGAATTATTCAAGAATTTCTTTCTTTTAAGGAATATATTTATGCTTACCACCATTGGATTTTTGTACTTTTTATTGTTTAGGAGTAGTTATCGTTTTTATTAAAAAAAACTATCAGAAAAATATAATGTAATGTTATTTGCATTGTTTAAAATTATTTCTATTTCTTGTTAAAAAATACAGCAGTTATTTTTGTAATTTGTTATTTTAAATGCTTCGATTGTGACGAGAATATAGAAAGTCCGTGATTATGATAAGTTTGTTTTAAGAATTGTATGATGATAAGGATACAAAAATTTTAAATATTGAAAAAAATAGACTACATTTTTCAATAACTGATTATTTCATTTTGTTTTTCCCGAGAATGTTTGGAAAATAATAAAATAAAAATCGCGATGTAGACACCGTTTTAGAACTCGACGGTTTTGAAAATATATAACTTAAATAAAACGAAAAAGACCATTCTTTAATGATGATATTTTAATTTAGGTTTTATCTGTACTTTTCTTTTCATTTCAATTCATAAAACTTTGCTCAATAATTAATAAACAAAATGTATCATTGAACGTTCGATTTTCAAGAGTCGCCATTTTAATTAGATTAAACGAAACTAAGATTCCGTAATTTGTATTAGTTTATCATGTGACGTATTAAAGTTCAATCCGTCATCAAGGTCGATCGGTACTATCCGTCCGATCAGTCAATTACTTTTACTATAAGTCTGACGGATTGCTGACGTGAGTTTGACGCGAACTTGACTGATCGGTGACTGATCGATGACCGCTGACTGATCGCTGAAATAGTAACGCCTAAGGTTGCAAGTACTGTATGGTCGATTTCTAAAATTATTAGAAAAAATATCAAATTTTAGGCAAATGTAGAAAAAATATTATTAGATCAAGGACAGGTCTGTTTTTACTGTCAATGTATTTACCTATAGAATATGGTCGATATCTAAAACTATCAAAAAAGGTATCAAATTCATAGGCAAATGTAGAAAAAATATTATTAAAACAAAGACAGGTCTGTTTTTACTGTCAATATAATTACCTATAGAATATGGTCGATTTCTAAAATTATCAAAAAAGGTATAAACTTTTAGGCAAATGTAGAAAAAATATTATTTAACCAATGACAGTTCTGTTTTTACTGTCAAAATAATTATCTATTGAATATGGTCGATTTCTAAAATTAATAAAAAATTTATCAAATTTATAGGCAAATGTAGAAAAAATATTATCAAACCAATGACAGGTCTGTTTTTACTGTCAATAGAATTCTTTAAAGAACATGGTCGATTTCTAAAACTATCAAAAAAGTTATCAAATTTATAGGCAAATGTAGAAAAAATATTATCAAACCAATGACAGGTCTGTTTTTACTGTCAATATAATTCTCTATGAAATATGGTCGATTTCTAAAATAATCAAAAAAGATATCAAATTAATTGGCAAATGTAGAAAAAATATAATTAAACCAGTGACAGGTCTGTTTTTACTGTCAATATAATTCTCTATAGAATATGGTCGATTTATCAAATTATAAAAAAAGTTATTAAATTTATAGGCAAATGTAGGAAAAATATTATTACACCAATGACAGGTCTGTTTTTTACTGTCATTATAATTCTTTATAGAATCTGGTCGATTTCTAAAATTATCAAAAAAAGTTATCAAATTTAAAGGCAAATATAGAAAAAATATTATTAAACAAATGACATGTCTTTTTTTACTGTCAATATAATTACCTATAGAATATGGTCGATATCTAAAATTATCAAAAAAGGTATAAACTTTTAGGCAAATGTAGAAAAAATATTATTTAACCAATGACAGGTCTGTTTTTACTGTCAAAATAATTATCTATTGAATATGGTCGATTTCTAAAATTAATAAAAAAATTATCAAATTTATAGGCAAATGTAGAAAAAATATTATCAAACCAATGACAGGTCTATTTTTACTGTCAATATAATTATCTATAGAATATGGTCGATTTCTAAAATTATCAAAAACGGTATCAAATTTATAGGCAAATGTAGAAAAAATATTATTAAACCAATGACAGGTCTGTTTTTACTGTCAATATAATTCTCTATAGAATATGGTCGATTTCTAAAATTATTAAAAAAGATATCAAATTTGAGGGAAATGTAGAAAAAATAATATTAAACCAATGACAGGTCTCTTTTTACTGTCAATAATATTCTCTTTAAAATATGGTTGACTTCTAAAATTATCAAATTTATAGGCAAATTTAAAAAAAATATTATTAAACCAATGACAGGTCTGTTTTTACTGTCAATATAATTCTCTATAGAATATGGTCGATTTCTTAAATAATCAAAAAAGATATCAAATTAATAGGCAAATGTAGAAAAAATATTATAAAACCAGTGACAGGTCTGTTCTTACTGTCAATACAATTACCTATAGAATATGGTCGATTTCTAAAATTATCAAAAAAGGTATAAAATTTAAAGGCAAATGTAGAAAAAATATTATTAAACCAATGACAGGTCTGTTTTTACTGTCAATGTAATTACCAATAGAATATGGTCGATTTCTAAAATTATCAAAAAAGGTATCATACTTATATACAAATGTAGAAAAAATATTATTAAACCAATGACAGGTCTGTTTTTACTGTCAATATAATTCTCTGTAGAGAATGGTCGATTTCGAAAACTATCAAAAAAGGTATAAAATTTATAGGCAAATATAGAAAAAATATTATTAAGCCAATGATACGTCTATTTTTACTGTCAATATAATTATGTATAAAATACGGTCAATTTCTAAAACTGTCTAAAGAGGTTATCAAATTTAGAGGCAAATGTAGAAAAAATGTTATAAAACCAATGACAGTTCTGTTTTTACTGTCAATATAATTCTCTTTAGAATGGTCGATTTCTAAAATTATAAAGAAAAATATCAAATTTATAGGCAAATATAGAAAAAATATTACTAAACCAATGACAAGTCTTTTTTTAATGTCAATATAATTACTTATAGAATATGGTCGATTTCTAAATATATTAGAAAAAATATCAAATTTTAGGCAAATGTAGAAAAAAATAATATTAAACCAATGACAGGTCTGTTTTTACTGTCAATAATATTCTCTATAGAATATGGTCGATTTCTAAAAATATCAAATTATAGGCAAATGTAGAAAAAATATTATTAAACCAATGACAGGTCTGTCTTTACTGTCAATATAATTCTCTATAGAATATGGTCGATTTCTAAAATAATAAAAAAAGTTATCGAATTAATAGGCAAACGTAGAAAAATATTATTAAACCAGTGACAGGTCTGTTTTTACTGTCAATATAATTCTCTATAGAATATGGTCGATTTCTAAAATAATCAAAAAAGGTATCAAATTTATAGGCAAATGTAGAAAAAATATTTTTAAACCAATGACAGGTTTGTTTTTACTGTCAATAAAATTATCTTTAGAATAGGGTCGATTTCTAAAATTATCAAAAAAAATATCAAATTTATAGGCAAATGTAGAAAAATATATTATTAAACCAATGACAGGTCTGTTTTTACTGTCAATTTAATTCTCTGTAGAGAATCGTCGATTCCTAAAACTATCAAAAAAGGTATAAAATTGATAGGCAAAAATAGAAAATTATTATTAAACCAATGACAAGTCTGTTTTTACTGTCAATATAATTATGTATAAAATACGGTCAATTTCTAAAACTATCTAAAAAGGTTATCAAATTTAGAGGTAAATGTAGAAAAAATATTATTAAACCAATGACAGGTCTGTTTTTACTGTCAATATAATTACCTATAGAATATGGTCGATTTCTAAAATTATCAAAAAAGGTGTCAAATTTAAAGGCAAATGTAGAAAAAATATTATTAAACCAATGACAGTTCTGTTTTTAATGTCAATATAATTCTCTATAGAATATGGTCGATTTCTAAAATTATCAAAAATAATATCAAATTTATAGGCAAATATAGAAAAAATATTATTAAACCAATGACATGTCTTTTTTTACTGTCAATATAGTGACCTATAGAATATGGTCGATTTCTAAAATTATTAGAAAAAATAACAAATTTTAGGCAAATGTAGAAAAAATATTATTAAACCAATGACAGGTCTGTTTTTACTGTCAGTATAATTCTCTATAGAACATGGTGTATTTCTAAAATTATAAAAAAAAAATGTATCAAATTTATAGGCAAATTCAAAAAAAATATTATTAAACCAATGACAGGTCTGTTTTTACGGTCAATATAATTCTCTATAGAATATGGTCGATTTCTAAAATAATCAAAAAAGATATCAAATTAATAGGCAAATGTAGAAGAAATATTATAAAACCAGTGACAGGTCTGTTTTTACTGTCAATACAATTACCTATAGAATATGGTCGATTTCTAAAATTATCAAAAAAGGTATCAAATTTAAAGGCAAATGTAGAAAAAATATTATTAAACCAATGACAGGTCTGTTTTTACTGTCAATGTAATTACCAATAGAATATGGTCGATTTCTAAAATTATCAAAAAAGGTATCAAATTTATAGGCAAATGTAGAAAAAATATTATTAAACCAATGACAGGTCTGTTTTTACTGTCAATATAATTCTCTGTAGAATATGGTCGATTTCTAAAATTATCAAAAAAGGTATCAAATTTATAGGCAAATGTAGAAAAAATATTATTAAACCAATGACAGGTCTGTTTTTACTGTCAATATAATTCTCTATAGAATATGGTCGATTTCTAAAATAATAAAAAAAAAGTTATCAAATTAATAGGCAAATGTAGAAAAAATATTATTAAACCAGTAACAGGTCTGTTTTTACTGTCAATATAATTCTCTATAGAATATGGTCGATTTCTAAAATTATAAAAAAAAATATCAAATTTATAGGCAAATATAGAAAAAATATTATCAAAC
The DNA here is from genome assembly GCF_963676685.1 of Mytilus edulis. Lineage (NCBI taxonomy): Eukaryota > Metazoa > Mollusca > Bivalvia > Mytilida > Mytilidae > Mytilus > Mytilus edulis. The sequence goes on from NC_092354.1 coordinate 34,889,375, forward strand.
CAATGACCAGTCTTTTTTTACTGTCAATATAGTGACCTATAGAATATGGTCGATTTCTAAAATTATTAGAAAAAATAACAAATTTTAGGCAAATGTAGAAAAAATATTATTAAACCGATGACAGGTCTGTTTTTACTGTCAATATAATTCTTTATAGAATATGGTGTATTTCTAAAATTATAAAAAAAAATGTATCAAATTTATAGGCAAATTCAAAAAAAATATTATTAAACCAATGACAGGTCTGTTTTTACGGTCAATATAATTCTCTATAGAATATGGTCGATTTCTAAAATAATCAAAAAAGATATCAAATTAATAGGCAAATGTAGAAAAAATATTATAAAACCAGTGACAGGTCTGTTTTTACGGTCATTACAATTACTAATAGAATATGGTCGATTTCTAAAATTATCAAAAAAGGTGTAAATTTTAGGAAAATGTAGAAAAAAAATTATTTAACCAAATGACAGGTCTGTTTTTACTGTCAAAATAATTATCTATTAAATATGGTCGATTTCTAAAATTAATAAAAAATTTATTAAATTTATAGGCAAATGTAGAAAAAATATTATCAAACCGATGACAGGTCTGTTTTTACTGTCAATATAATTCTCTGTAGAGAATGGTCGATTTCTAAAACTATCAAAAAAGGTATAAAATTTATAGGCAAATATAGAAAAAATATTATTAAACCAATGACAAGTATGTTTTTACTGTCAATATAATTATGTATAAAATACGGTCAATTTCTAAAACTATCTAAAGAGGTTTTCAAATTTAGAGGCAAATGTAGAAAAAATGTTATTAAACCAACGACAGTTCTGTTTTTACTGTCAATATAATTCTCTTTAGAATGGTCGATTTCTAAAATTATCAAAAAAAATATCAAATTTATAGGCAAATATAGAAAAAATTTTATTAAACCAATGACATGTCTTTTTTTAATGTCAATATAATTACCTATAGAATATGGTCGATTTCTAAATATATTACAAAAAATATCAAATTTTAGGCAAATGTAGAAAAAAATAATATTAAACCAATGACAGGTCTGTTTTTACTGTCAATAATATTCTCTATAGAACATGGTCGATTTCTAAAATTATCAAAATTATAGGCAAATGTAGAAAAAATATTATTAAACCAATGACAGGTTTGTTTTTACTGTCAATATAATTCTCTATAGAATATGGTGTATTTCTAAAATTATAAAAAAAATGTATCAAATTTATAGGCACATGTAGAAAAAATATTATCTAACAAATGACAGGTCTGTTTTTACTGTCAATATAATTCTCTATAGAATATGGTTGAATTCTAAAATAATAAAAAAAAGTTATCAAATTAATAGGCAAATGTAGAAAAAAATATTATTAACCAGTGACAGGTCTGTTTTTACTGTCAATATAATTTTCTGTAGAATATGGTCGATTTCTAAAATTATCAAAAAAGGTATCAAATTTATAGGCAAATGTAGAAAAAATATTTTTAAACCAATGACAGGTTTGTTTTTACTGTCAATAAAATTATCTATAGAATAGGGTCGATTTCTAAAATTATCAAAAAAATATCGAATTTATAGGCAAATGTAGAAAAAAATATTATTAACCCAATGACAGGTCTGTTTTGACTGTCAATATAATTCTCTGTAGAGAATGGTCGATTCCTAAAACTATCAAAAAAGGTATAAAATTGATAGGCAAATATAGAAAAAATATTATTAAACAAATGACAAGTCTGTTTTTACTGTCAATATAATTATCTATAAAATACGGTCAATTTCTAAAACTAGCTAAAGAGGTTATCAAATTTAGAGGTCAATGTAGAAAAAATGTTATTAAACCAATGACAGTTCTGTTTTTACTGTCAATATAATTCTCTTTAGAATATGGTCGATTTCTAAAATTATAAAAAAAAATATCAAATTTATAGGCAAATATAGAAAAAATATTATTAAACCAATGACATGTCTTTTTCACTGTCAATATAGTGACCTATAGAATATGGTCGATTTCTAAAATTATTAGAAAAAATATCAAATTTTAGGCAAATGTAGAAAAAATATTATTAAACCAAGGACAGGTCTGTTTTTACTGTCAATGTAATTACCTATATAATATGGTCGATATCTAAAATTATCAAAAAAGGTATCAAATTTATAGGCAAATGTAGAAAAAATATTATCACACCAATGACAGGTCTGTTTTTACTGTCATTAGAATTCTTTATAGAACATGGTCGATTTCTAAAATTATTAAAAAAGTTATCAAATTGATGGGCAAATGTAGAAAAAATATTATCAAACCAATGACAGGTCTGTTTTTACTGTCAATTTAATTATCTATAGAATATGGTCGATTTCTAAAATTATCAAAATTATAGGCAAATGTAGAAAAAATATTATTAAACCAGTGACAGGTCTGTTTTTACTGTCAATATAATTATGTATAAAATACGGTCAATTTCTAAAACTATCTAAAGAGGTTTTCAAATTTAGAGGCAAATGTAGAAAAAATGTTATTAAACCAACGACAGTTCTGTTTTTACTGTCAATATAATTCTCTTTAGAATGGTCGATTTCTAAAATTATAAAAAAAAATATCAAATTTATAGGCAAATATAGAAAAAATTTTATTAAACCAATGACATGTCTTTTTTTAATGTCAATATAATTACCTATAGAATATGGTCGATTTCTAAATATATTACAAAAAATATCAAATTTTAGGCAAATGTAGAAAAAAATAATATTAAACCAATGACAGGTCTGTTTTTACTGTCAATAATATTCTCTATAGAACATGGTCGATTTCTAAAATTATCAAAATTATAGGCAAATGTAGAAAAAATATTATTAAACCAATGACAGGTTTGTTTTTACTGTCAATATAATTCTCTATAGAATATGGTGTATTTCTAAAATTATAAAAAAAATGTATCAAATTTATAGGCACATGTAGAAAAAATATTATCTAACAAATGACAGGTCTGTTTTTACTGTCAATATAATTCTCTATAGAATATGGTTGAATTCTAAAATAATAAAAAAAAGTTATCAAATTAATAGGCAAATGTAGAAAAAAATATTATTAACCAGTGACAGGTCTGTTTTTACTGTCAATATAATTCTCTGTAGAATATGGTCGATTTCTAAAATTATCAAAAAAGGTATCAAATTTATAGGCAAATGTAGAAAAAATATTTTTAAACCAATGACAGGTTTGTTTTTACTGTCAATAAAATTATCTATAGAATAGGGTCGATTTCTAAAATTATCAAAAAAATATCGAATTTATAGGCAAATGTAGAAAAAAATATTATTAACCCAATGACAGGTCTGTTTTGACTGTCAATATAATTCTCTGTAGAGAATGGTCGATTCCTAAAACTATCAAAAAAGGTATAAAATTGATAGGCAAATATAGAAAAAATATTATTAAACAAATGACAAGTCTGTTTTTACTGTCAATATAATTATCTATAAAATACGGTCAATTTCTAAAACTAGCTAAAGAGGTTATCAAATTTAGAGGCCAATGTAGAAAAAATGTTATTAAACCAATGACAGTTCTGTTTTTACTGTCAATATAATTCTCTTTAGAATATGGTCGATTTCTAAAATTATAAAAAAAAATATCAAATTTATAGGCAAATATAGAAAAAATATTATTAAACCAATGACATGTCTTTTTCACTGTCAATATAGTGACCTATAGAATATGGTCGATTTCTAAAATTATTAGAAAAAATATCAAATTTTAGGCAAATGTAGAAAAAATATTATTAAACCAAGGACAGGTCTGTTTTTACTGTCAATGTAATTACCTATATAATATGGTCGATATCTAAAATTATCAAAAAAGGTATCAAATTTATAGGCAAATGTAGAAAAAATATTATCACACCAATGACAGGTCTGTTTTTACTGTCATTAGAATTCTTTATAGAACATGGTCGATTTCTAAAATTATTAAAAAAGTTATCAAATTGATGGGCAAATGTAGAAAAAATATTATCAAACCAATGACAGGTCTGTTATTACTGTCAATTTAATTATCTATAGAATATGGTCGATTTCTAAAATTATCAAAATTATAGGCAAATGTAGAAAAAATATTATTAAACCAGTGACAGGTCTGTTTTTACTGTCAATATAATTATGTATAAAATACGGTCAATTTCTAAAACTATCTAAAGAGGTTTTCAAATTTAGAGGCAAATGTAGAAAAAATGTTATTAAACCAACGACAGTTCTGTTTTTACTGTCAATATAATTCTCTTTAGAATGGTCGATTTCTAAAATTATAAAAAAAAATATCAAATTTATAGGCAAATATAGAAAAAATTTTATTAAACCAATGACATGTCTTTTTTTAATGTCAATATAATTACCTATAGAATATGGTCGATTTCTAAATATATTACAAAAAATATCAAATTTTAGGCAAATGTAGAAAAAAATAATATTAAACCAATGACAGGTCTGTTTTTACTGTCAATAATATTCTCTATAGAACATGGTCGATTTCTAAAATTATCAAAATTATAGGCAAATGTAGAAAAAATATTATTAAACCAATGACAGGTTTGTTTTTACTGTCAATATAATTCTCTATAGAATATGGTGTATTTCTAAAATTATAAAAAAAATGTATCAAATTTATAGGCACATGTAGAAAAAATATTATCTAACAAATGACAGGTCTGTTTTTACTGTCAATATAATTCTCTATAGAATATGGTTGAATTCTAAAATAATAAAAAAAAGTTATCAAATTAATAGGCAAATGTAGAAAAAAATATTATTAACCAGTGACAGGTCTGTTTTTACTGTCAATATAATTCTCTGTAGAATATGGTCGATTTCTAAAATTATCAAAAAAGGTATCAAATTTATAGGCAAATGTAGAAAAAATATTTTTAAACCAATGACAGGTTTGTTTTTACTGTCAATAAAATTATCTATAGAATAGGGTCGATTTCTAAAATTATCAAAAAAATATCGAATTTATAGGCAAATGTAGAAAAAAATATTATTAACCCAATGACAGGTCTGTTTTGACTGTCAATATAATTCTCTGTAGAGAATGGTCGATTCCTAAAACTATCAAAAAAGGTATAAAATTGATAGGCAAATATAGAAAAAATATTATTAAACAAATGACAAGTCTGTTTTTACTGTCAATATAATTATCTATAAAATACGGTCAATTTCTAAAACTAGCTAAAGAGGTTATCAAATTTAGAGGCCAATGTAGAAAAAATGTTATTAAACCAATGACAGTTCTGTTTTTACTGTCAATATAATTCTCTTTAGAATATGGTCGATTTCTAAAATTATAAAAAAAAATATCAAATTTATAGGCAAATATAGAAAAAATATTATTAAACCAATGACATGTCTTTTTCACTGTCAATATAGTGACCTATAGAATATGGTCGATTTCTAAAATTATTAGAAAAAATATCAAATTTTAGGCAAATGTAGAAAAAATATTATTAAACCAAGGACAGGTCTGTTTTTACTGTCAATGTAATTACCTATATAATATGGTCGATATCTAAAATTATCAAAAAAGGTATCAAATTTATAGGCAAATGTAGAAAAAATATTATCACACCAATGACAGGTCTGTTTTTACTGTCATTAGAATTCTTTATAGAACATGGTCGATTTCTAAAATTATTAAAAAAGTTATCAAATTGATGGGCAAATGTAGAAAAAATATTATCAAACCAATGACAGGTCTGTTTTTACTGTCAATTTAATTATCTATAGAATATGGTCGATTTCTAAAATTATCAAAATTATAGGCAAATGTAGAAAAAATATTATTAAACCAGTGACAGGTCTGTTTTTACTGTCAATATAATTCTCTATAGAATATGGTGGATTTCTAAAATTATCAAAAAAGGTATCAAATTTATAGGCAAATGTAGAAAAAATATTTTTAAACCAATGACAGGTTTGTTTTTACTGTCAATAAAATTATCTATAGAATAGGATCGATTTCTAAAATTATCAAAAAAAATATCAAACTTATAGGCAAATGTAGAAAAATATATTATTAAACAAATGACAGGTCTGTTTTTACTGTTAATATAATTCTCTGTAGAGAATGGTCGATTCCTAAAACTATCAGAAAAGGTATAAAATTGATAGGCAAATATAAAAAAAATATTAGTAAACCAATGACAAGTCTGTTTTTACTATCAATATAATTATGTATAAAATACGGTCAATTTCTAAAACTATCTAAAGAGGTTATCAAATTTAGAGGCAAATGCAGAAAAAATGTTATTAATTTACTGACAGTTCTGTTTTTACTGTCGATATAATTCTCTATAGAATATGGTCTATTTCTAAAATTATAAAAAAAATATCAAATTTATAGACAAATATAGAAAAAATATTATCAAACCAATGACATGTCTTTTTTTACTGTCAATATAGTGACCTATAGAATATGGTCGATTTCTAAAATTATTAGAAAAAATAACAAATTTTAGGTAAATGTGGAAAAAATATTATTAAACCAATGACAGGTCTGTTTTTACTGTCAATATAATTCTCTATAGAATATGGTGTATTTCTAAAATTATAAAAATAAATGTATCAAATTTATAGGCAAATTCAAAAAAAATATTATTAAACCAATGACAGGTCTGTTTTTACGGTCAATATAATTCTCTATAGAATATGGTCGATTTCTAAAATAATCAAAAAAGATATCAAATTAATAGGCAAATGTAGAAAAAATATTATAAAACCAGTGACAGGTCTGTTTTTACGGTCAATACAATTACCAATAGAATATGGTCGATTTCTAAAATTATCAAAAAAAGGTATCAAATTTATAGGCAAATGTAGAAAAAATATCATTAAACCAATGACAGGTCTGTTTTTACTGTCAATATAATTCTCTGTAGAGAATGGTCGATTTCTAAAACTATCAAAAAAGGTATAAAATTTATAGGCAAATATAGAAAAAATATTATTAAACCAATGACAAGTCTGTTTTTACTGTCAATATAATTATGTATAAAATACGGTCAATTTCTAAAACTATCTAAAGAGGTTATCAAATTTAGAGGCAAATGTAGAAAAAATGTTATTAAACCAACGACAGTTCTGTTTTTACTGTCAATATAATTCTCTTTAGAATGGTCGATTTCTAAAATTATAAAAAAAATATCAAATTTATAGGCAAATATAGAAAAAATATTATTAAACCAATGACATGTCTTTTTTTAATGTCAATATAATTACCTATAGAATATGGTCGATTTCTAAATATATTACAAAAAATATCAAATTTTAGGCAAATGTAGAAAAAAATAATATTAAACCAATGACAGGTCTGTTTTTACTGTCAATAATATTCTCTATAGAACATGGTCGATTTCTAAAATTATCAAAATTATAGGCAAATGTAGAAAAAATATTATTAAACCAATGACAGGTCTGTTTTTACTGTCAATATAATTCTCTATAGAATATGGTGTATTTCTAAAATTATAAAAAAAATGTATCAAATTTATAGGCAAATGTAGAAAAAATATTATCTAACAAATGACAGGTCTGTTTTTACTGTCAATATAATTCTCTATAGAATATGGTTGAATTCTAAAATAATAAAAAAAAAAGTTATTAAATTAATAGACAAATGTAGAAAAAAATATTATTAACCAGTGACAGGTCTGTTTTTACTGTCAATATAATTCTCTATAGAATATGGTCGATTTCTAAAATTATAAAAAAAAGTACCAAATTTATAGGCAACTGTAGAAAAAATATTTTTTAAACCAATGACAGGTTTGTTTTTACTGTCAATAAAATTATCTATAGAATAGGGTCGATTTCTAAAATTATCAAAAAAATATCAAATTTATAGGCAAATGTAGAAAAAAATATTATTAAACCAATGACAGGTCTGTTTTTACTGTCAATATAATTCTCTATAGAATATGGTCGATTTCTAAAATTATAAAAAAAAATATCAAATTTATAGGCAAATATAGAAAAAATATTATTAAACCAATGACATGTCTTTTTCAATGTCAATATAGTGACCTATAGAATATGGTCGATTTCTAAAATTATTAGAAAAAATATCAAATTTTAGGCAAATGTAGAAAAAATATTATTAAACCAAGGACAGGTCTGTTTTTACTGTCAATGTAATTACCTATATAATATGGTCGATATCTAAAATTATCAAAAAAGGTATCAAATTTATAGGCAAATGTAGAAAAAATATTATCAAACCAATGACAGGTCTGTTTTTACTGTCAATAGAATTCTTTATAGAACATGGTCGATTTCTAAAATTATTAAAAAAGTTATCAAATTTATGGGCAAATGTAGAAAAAATATTATCAAACCAATGACAGGTCTGTTTTTACTGTCAATTTAATTATCTATAGAATATGGTCGATTTCTAAAATTATCAAAAACGGTATCAAATTTATATTCAAATGTAGAAAAAATATTATTAAACCAATGACAGGTCTGTTTTTACCGTCAATATAATTCTCTATAGAATATGGTCGATTTCTAAAATTATTAAAAAAGATATCAAACTTTAGGGAAATGTAGAAAAAATAATATTAAACCAATGACAGGTCTGTTTTTACTGTCAATAATATTCTCTATAGAATATGGTCGATTTCTAAAATTATTAAAAAAGATATCAAATTTTTTAAAAATATTATTAAACCAATGACAGGTCTGTTTTTACTGTCAATATAATTCTCTGTAGAATATTGTCTATTTCTAAAATAATCAAAAAAGATATCAAATTAATAGGCAAATGTAGAAAAAATGTTATAAAACCAGTGACAGGTCTGTTTTTACTGTCAATATAATTACCTATAGAATACTGTCGATTTCTAAAATTATCAAAATAGGTATCAAATTTAAAGGCATATGTAGAAAAAATATAATCAAACCAATGACAGGTCTGTTTTTACTGTCAATGTAATTACCAATAGAAAATGGTCGATTTCTAAAATTATCAAAAAAGGTATCAAATTTAATCGCAAATGTAGAAAAAATATTATTAAACCAATGACAGGTCTGTTTTTACTGTCAATATAACTACCTATAGAATATGGTCGATTTCTAAAATTATCAAAAAAGGTATAAAATTTTAGGCAAATGTGGAAAAAATATTATCAAACCAATGACAGGTCTGGTTTTACTGTCAATAGAATTCTTTATAGAACATGGTCGATTTCTAAAATTATTAAAAAAGTTATCAAATTAATCGGCAAATGTAGAAAAAATATTATTAAACCAATGACAGGTCTGGTTTTACTGTCAATATTATTACCTATAAAATATGGTCTATTTCTAAAATTATTAAAAAAGGTATCAAATTTATAGGCAAATGTAGAAAAATATTATTAAACCAATAACAGGTCTGTTTTTACTGTCAATATAATTATCTATAGAATATGGTCGATTTCTAAAATTATCAAAAAAAATATCAAATTTATATGCAAATGTAGAAAAAAATATTATTAAACCAATGACAGGTCTGTTCTTACTGTCAACATAATTATCTAGGTCTGTTTTTACTGTCAATATAATTATCTATAGAATATGGTCGATTTCTAAAATTATAAAAAAAAATATCATAAGTTTACTTTTAAAACAATTGTCAATACATATTAGAAAATTTTCTCGAAGAAATGACCGATTTCAGGTAACATCATATACAATTGTCAAAAAAAGGTCAAATTCATAGTAAAATGTGAAAATATATCAATAAAGGTAAATTCTGAATGAATATAAAAAAAGTTGTCAAAATTACTGAAAAAATGTTAATGAGAAAATGATACAATTTTTAAATAAAGCTGTGGCTGTCTTTAGTTTACTTTTAAAAGAATTGTCAATACATATTGAAATATTTTCTCGATGAAATGACCGATTTAAGGTAACATCATATACAATTGTAAAAAAAAAAGTCAAATTTACAGTAAAATGTGAAAATATATCAATAAAGGTAAAATCTGA